>NC_137117.1:6963208-6975708 GCF_949357685.1 Gobio gobio | reverse complement strand
TTTGACAACTTACCGTAGAGACGTGTCTAATAGGGGAATATTCTACATATCAGAGGATACATCTGCATAATTATTTATAATGAAAGCATGTGACCGTGTTGAATTTCTTTGGACTGCAATTCAGTGAATTCCTCTTTCTGTCAGTCCAATTCTACATCCGGTGGGGTGTGGCCAATTCTACTCAAACGCCAGCTCATGAATAGAGCGGTGCAGGTATGACATCGCTGTAGGCCAAAACACAGAAGCTAGTTAGCATTTTAGCATTTCTGGTTCCCTCGTCCTGAAGTCAATGGGTTTTATTGAATGGGGTTTTGTTTAAACGGCTGAAATAAGGTCTGTGGTGAACACAAGCTCAAGACACTTTCACGTTTTATTCCACGACATAAAATACATCAGTATTACACCACTCGTGATTTTTGAAGCCGTTGCGTTTCTTGCTAACAAGTGGCTAATGTGACTGCAGAGGCTGTCGAGGGGATCACACCGAACAGATCAACTCTGTCCACTTTAACAGCCTCATTACGCTCATAATTGTGCTCTTATAAACTATTCTAACTCAAACGTTCTGGGAAAATGTTTTGAGATAAAATCTTAAAGAGTTGTCGTGTCATGTGACCGTGGAGTAATCCGTTTATAGCCTACCGTTAGCTTTTTACCTCTGGCGATTGCATTTAGGCTTCAAAATTCATAAAAGTTGTGTTCATCTGATAAGTGTTCATCTGATAAGTGACACTTGATGGACAAGTGTCATAAACTTGTGTTTATCACGGAGCTTGTTTTTAAGTACGGTGGCCCAGTAGTGCACAACACAACGAAATTTAAAAAGCATACATAAGTTCACAACACAACAAAATAAATCCACAACACAACGGAATGAAACCACAACACAACGAAATCAAGCCACAACACAAAGAAAAATCCACAACACAACGAAATCAAGCCACAACACAACGGAAATGCTCCCGACCACTCTGGGGCACTCGGAGCGCTGAAAAGTTGCCACTGTTCTATAGAGTTGGCAATCTTACAAAGAAATCAATACCACAATTAGTTTTAACAGTATGTAGGCTAACCATTGTTTATCTATATGAAATATTAATTTAAAATCACCTACATGCATTATAGCTGCATATTTATGCTCGAGAATGCTTTGACCCGATACCACGGCACTAAGGGAACGTCTGCCAATTCCACCAATTGGTTGAAATGAATAATTTGTATGAATTAAAATTACTTTTAACATTTAAAAACAGACATGTTAAAATTCCACAGCTTGATTGTATTGGTAAAATTGACTTAATAATGCACAACACAACATTGGAATTTGAAAATTAAAAAAAAAAGTTAATTTAATTCATACAAATTATTTCAACTTGGTGGAATTGGCAGACGCTCCCTTAGCACCGAGGCAGCGGGTCAAAGCGTTCTCGAGTATAAATATGCAGCTATTATGCACGTAAGTGATTTTTAATTGATATTTCATGTCGATATACAACTGCACACTTAAAACTGATCGTAGTGTTTAAATATTTGTAAGATTGGCGAATCTATATAGAACAATGCAAGGAAAACTAACTTTACCGCACTCCGAGAGCCCTAGTGGTCGGGAGCATTTTCGTTGTGTTGTGGCTATTTCGTTGTGTTGTGGACTTTTCGTTGTGTTGTGGCTTGATTTTGTTGTGTTGTGGATTTTTCTTTGTGTTGCGGCTTGACTTCGTTGTGTTGGGTCTTGATTTCGTTGTGTTGTGGTTTCATTTCGTTGTGTTGTGGATTTATTTCGTTGTGTTGTGAACTTATGTATGCTTTTTAAATTTCGTTGTGTTGTGCACTACTGGGCCACCGTACAAAAGCCTATGGGAAAATCCTGTTGGGTTTACTTGAGTGAACCAGGGCGATGTGAACTGCCGGTTGAAGGGAAGCCAAATGTTACATTTCAAATTCTGCCCAATCCTGAGTGTTAAGAAAGTTTCTCTCTCTCTGAAAAACACTCTGTCTTTGGGCTATAGCAAAGTATTTATTTTCACTGGTGTTTGATTTACTGTCGAGAGAGAGTTGTAATTATTTGGCATAAGATTTGATCTGCATGTGAAAGGTCTGTTTCGTCCCCTTTATAATCATCTATCACCCCTACGTCAGCTCTCAGTTTGATCTGACGTACAGACCTGTTGAGTGCATCACAGTGATTTATCTGACGGAGTCGATCAGCCAACACACAGCTCTGAAGAAGACGTGTGTGTGCTCATGTGTGCGAGCGGGAGGAGGGGACGGGCAGTCCGGTGTGTTTTCATTGCCCATTGAACCAGAACAAGAGTTTTTGCGGGGAGGGGTAATGTGCACCCTCCCTCTCTCTCTGCTTTCCTTTCATTTCTCTCTTAAAGAGGAAGTGCAGGGAATGATCAAGCGGAAGAGCCGAGTGTGGAAACATCTGGCCAGAGCTCCTCAGAGACCGACTCTCTCCTGCTAGTGCTCCTCACTTCACTCCTCTAACTTTCCATTTCTCTCGCCATCAATAAAACACTCCCTACAAAACATTATATTGTAGTAGAACCAAGCATTTTTAGGAACACGTGTCCCTTGTAAAGGCATGCTTTTAAAAGGCAAATTAAAGGAATAGCTGTCCTCAAAAAGGAAAACTATATATTCACCCTTGTGTTCATTCAAAGCTTTCTTGTTTAAACACAACAGTTTTAAAGATTTACTAGCCACTCTTTCCATATAATGGACATGAATGGGAAATGGTAGAATTGAACTTAAAAATGAAAATAAAAACACTGTAAAACTATGATAGAAATCCTTCAAACAACTTGATATTGCAAAAACAAGTGTCTCTCACAATTCTGACTTTATATCTCTCAATTCTGACTTTATATCACACAATTCAGACTTTATATCACACAATTCTGACTATATCACACAATTCTGACTTTATATCACACAATTCAGACTTTATATCACACAATTCTGACTTTATATCACACAATTCTGACTTTATATCACACAATTCTGACTTTATATCACACAATTCTGACTTTATATCACACAATTCTGACTTTATATCACACAATTCTGTCTTTATATCACACAATTCTGACTTTATATCACACAATTCAGACTTTATATCACACAATTCTGACTATATCACACAATTCTGACTTTATATCACACAATTCTGACTTTATATCACACAATTCAGACTTTATATCACAATTCTGACTATATCACACAATTCTGACTTTATATCACACAATTCTGACTTTATATCACACAATTCAGACTATATCACACAATTCTGACTATATCACAATTCTGACTTTATATCACACAATTCTGACTTTATATCACACAATTCTGACTATCACACAATTCTGACTTTATATCACACAATTCTGACTTTATATCACACAATTCTGACTTTATATCTCTCAATTCTGACTTTTTATCTCACAATTCTGACTTTACATCTCTCAATTCTGACTTTATATCTCTCAATTCTGACTTTATATCACACAATTCTGACTTTATATCACACAATTCTGACTTTATATCTCACAATTCTGACTTTATATCTCTCAATTCTGACTTTATATCACACAATTCTGACTTTATATCACACAATTCTGACTTTATATCTCTCAATTCTGACTTTATATCTCACAATTCTGACTTTATATCTCTCAATTCTGACTTTATATCACACAATTCTGACTTTATATCTCTCAATTCTGACTTTATATCACACAATTCTGACTTTATATCACACAATTCTGACTTTATATCACACAATTCTGACTTTATATCACACAATTCTGACTTTATATCACACAATTCTAACTTTATATCACACAATTCTGACTATATCTCACAATTCTGACTATATCTCGCAATTCTGACTTTATATCACACAATTCTGACTTTATATCACACAATTCTAACTTTATATCTCACAATTCTGACTTTATATCACACAATTCAGACTTTATATCACACAATTCTGACTTTATATCACACAATTCTGACTATATCACACAATTCTGACTTTATATCACACAATTCTGACTTTATATCACACAATTCTGACTTTATATCACACAATTCTGACTTTATATCACACAATTCTGTCTTTATATCACACAATTCTGACTTTATATCACACAATTCAGACTTTATATCACACAATTCTGACTATATCACACAATTCTGACTTTATATCACACAATTCTGACTTTATATCACACAATTCAGACTTTATATCACAATTCTGACTATATCACACAATTCTGACTTTATATCACACAATTCTGACTTTATATCACACAATTCAGACTATATCACACAATTCTGACTATATCACAATTCTGACTTTATATCACACAATTCTGACTTTATATCACACAATTCTGACTATCACACAATTCTGACTTTATATCACACAATTCTGACTTTATATCACACAATTCTGACTTTATATCTCTCAATTCTGACTTTTTATCTCACATTTCTGACTTTACATCTCTCAATTCTGACTTTATATCACACAATTCTGACTTTATATCTCACAATTCTGACTTTATATCTCTCAATTCTGACTTTATATCACACAATTCTGACTTTATATCACACAATTCTGACTTTATATCTCTCAATTCTGACTTTATATCTCACAATTCTGACTTTATATCTCTCAATTCTGAGTTTACATCACACAATTCTGACTTTATATCACACAATTCTCACTTTATATCACACAATTCTGACTTTATATCACACAATTCTGACTTTATATCTCACAATTCTAACTTTATATCACACAATTCTGACTATATCTCACAATTCTGACTATATCTCGCAATTCTGACTTTATATCACACAATTCTGACTTTATATCACACAATTCTAACTTTATATCTCACAATTCTGACTTTATATCTCTCAATTCTGACTTTATATCTCACAATTCTGACTTTATATCACACAATTCTGACTTTATATCACACAATTCTGACTTTTTATCTCACAATTCTGACTTTATATCACACAATTCTAACTTTATATCTCACAATTCTGACTTTATATCTCTCAATTCTGACTTTATATCACACAATTCTAACTTTATATCTCACAATTCTGACTTTATATCTCTCAATTCTGACTTTATATCACACAATTCTAACTTTATATCTCACAATTCTGACTTTATATCTCACAATTCTGACTTTATATCTCTCAATTCTGACTTTATATCACACAATTCAGACTTTATATCTCTCAATTCTGACTTTATATCACACAATTCTAACTTTATATCACACAATTCTGACTTTTTATCTCACAATTCTGACTATATCTCGCAATTCTGACTTTATATCACACAATTCTAACTTTATATCTCACAATTCTGACTTTATATCTCTCAATTCTGACTTTATATCTCAAAATTCTGACTTTATATCACACAATTCTGACTTTATATCTCACAATTCTGACTTTATATCTCAAAATTCAGACTTTATATCACACAATTCTGACTTTAAATCTCAAAATTCAGACTTTATATCTCACAATTCTAACTTTATATCTCAAAATTCTGACTTTATATCTCACAACTCTGACTTTATATCACACAATTCTGACTTTATATCTCAAAATTCAGACTTTATATCACACAATTCTGACTTTAAATCTCAAAATTCAGACTTTATATCTCACAATTCTGACTTTATATCTCAAAATTCTGACTTTATATCTCACAACTCTGACTTTATATCACACAATTCTGACTTTATATCTCAAAATTCAGACTTTATATCACACAATTCTGACTTTATATCACACAATTCTGACTTTATATCACACAATTCTGACTTTATATCTCACAATTCTGACTTTATATCTCACAATTCTGACTTTATATCTCACAATTCAGACTTTCTATCACACAATTCTGACTATATCACACAATTCTGACTTTATATCACAAAAATTCTGACTTTATATCACACAATTCTGACTATCACACAATTCTGACTTTATATCTCTCAATTCTGACTTTATATCTCACAATTCAGACTTTATATCTCTCAATTCTGACTTTATATCACACAATTCTGACTTTATATCTCTCAATTCTGACTTTATATCTCACAATTCTGACTTTATATTTCTCAATTCTGACTTTATATCACACAATTCTGACTTTATATCTCTCAATTCTGACTTTATATCTCAAAATTCTGACTTTATATCACACAATTCTGACTTTATATCTCACAATTCTGACTTTATATCTCAAAATTCAGACTTTATATCACACAATTCTGACTTTAAATCTCAAAATTCAGACTTTATATCTCACAATTCTAACTTTATATCTCAAAATTCTGACTTTATATCTCACAACTCTGACTTTATATCACACAATTCTGACTTTATATCTCAAAATTCAGACTTTATATCACACAATTCTGACTTTAAATCTCAAAATTCAGACTTTATATCTCACAATTCTGACTTTATATCTCAAAATTCTGACTTTATATCTCACAACTCTGACTTTATATCACACAATTCTGACTTTATATCTCAAAATTCAGACTTTATATCACACAATTCTGACTTTATATCACACAATTCTGACTTTATATCACACAATTCTGACTTTATATCTCACAATTCTGACTTTATATCTCACAATTCTGACTTTATATCTCACAATTCAGACTTTCTATCACACAATTCTGACTATATCACACAATTCTGACTTTATATCACAAAAATTCTGACTTTATATCACACAATTCTGACTATCACACAATTCTGACTTTATATCTCTCAATTCTGACTTTATATCTCACAATTCAGACTTTATATCTCTCAATTCTGACTTTATATCACACAATTCTGACTTTATATCTCTCAATTCTGACTTTATATCTCACAATTCTGACTTTATATTTCTCAATTCTGACTTTATATCACACAATTCTGACTTTATATCACACAATTCTGACTTTATATCACACAATTCTGACTTTATATCACACAATTCTGACTTTAAATCACACAATTCTGACTATATCTCACAATTCTGACTTTATATCTCACAATTCTGACTTTACATCACACAATTAAGACTTTATATCACACAATTCAGACTTTATATCTCTCAATTCTGACTTTATATCTCACAATTCTGACTTTATATCTCTCAAATCTGACTTTATATCACACAATTCTGACTTTATATCACACATTTCTGACTTTATATCTCTCAATTCTGACTTTATATCACACAATTCTGACTTTATATCTCTCAATTCTGACTTTACATTACACAATTCTGACTTTATATCACACAATTCTGACTTTATACCACACAATTCAGACTTTATATCTCTCAATTCTGACTTTATATCTCACAATTCTAACTTTATATCACACAATTCTGACTATATCTCACAATTCTGACTATATCTCACAATTCTGACTATATCTCGCAATTCTGACTTTATATCACACAATTCTGACTTTATATCACACAATTCTAACTTTATATCTCACAATTCTGACTTTATATCTCTCAATTCTGACTTTATATCACACAATTCTAACTTTATATCACACAATTCTGACTTTTTATCTCACAATTCTGACTATATCTCGCAATTCTGACTTTATATCACACAATTCTAACTTTATATCTCACAATTCTGACTTTATATCTCACAATTCTAACTTTATATCTCTCAATTCTGACTTTATATCACACAATTCTAACTTTATATCACACAATTATGACTTTATATCTCACAATTCTGACTTTATATCTCTCAATTCTGACTTTATATCACACAATTCTAACTTTATATCACACAATTATGACTTTATATCTCACAATTCTGACTTTATATCTCTCAATTCTGACTTTATATCTCTCAATTCTGACTTTATATCTCACAATTCTAACTTTATATCTCACAATTATGACTTTATATCTCACAATTATGACTTTATATCTCTCAATTCTGACTTTATATCACACAATTCTAACTTTATATCTCACAATTCTGACTTTATATCACACAATTCTAACTTTATATCTCACAATTATGACTTTATATCTCACAATTCTGACTTTATATCTCTCAATTCTGACTTTATATCTCAAAATTCTGACTTTATATCACACAATTCTGACTTTATATCTCACAATTCTGACTTTATATCTCAAAATTCAGACTTTATATCACACAATTCTGACTTTAAATCTCAAAATTCAGACTTTATATCTCACAATTCTGACTTTATATCTCAAAATTCTGACTTTATATCTCACAACTCTGACTTTATATCACACAATTCTGACTTTATATCTCAAAATTCAGACTTTATATCACACAATTCTGACTTTAAATCTCAAAATTCAGACTTTATATCTCACAATTCTGACTTTATATCTCAAAATTCTGACTTTATATCTCACAACTCTGACTTTATATCACACAATTCTGACTTTATATCTCAAAATTCAGACTTTATATCACACAATTCTGACTTTATATCACACAATTCTGACTTTATATCACACAATTCTGACTTTATATCTCACAATTCTGACTTTATATCTCACAATTCAGACTTTCTATCACACAATTCTGACTATATCACACAATTCTGACTTTATATCACAAAAATTCTGACTTTATATCACACAATTCTGACTATCACACAATTCTGACTTTATATCTCTCAATTCTGACTTTATATCTCACAATTCAGACTTTATATCTCTCAATTCTGACTTTATATCACACAATTCTGACTTTATATCTCTCAATTCTGACTTTATATCTCACAATTCTGACTTTATATTTCTCAATTCTGACTTTATATCACACAATTCTGACTTTATATCACACAATTCTGACTTTATATCACACAATTCTGACTTTATATCACACAATTCTGACTTTAAATCACACAATTCTGACTATATCTCACAATTCTGACTTTATATCTCACAATTCTGACTATATCACACAATTCTGACTTTACATCACACAATTAAGACTTTATATCACACAATTCAGACTTTATATCTCTCAATTCTGACTTTATATCTCACAATTCTGACTTTATATCTCTCAAATCTGACTTTATATCACACAATTCTGACTTTATATCACACATTTCTGACTTTATATCTCTCAATTCTGACTTTATATCACACAATTCTGACTTTATATCTCTCAATTCTGACTTTACATTACACAATTCTGACTTTATATCACACAATTCTGACTTTATACCACACAATTCAGACTTTATATCTCTCAATTCTGACTTTATATCTCACAATTCTAACTTTATATCACACAATTCTGACTATATCTCACAATTCTGACTATATCTCACAATTCTGACTATATCTCGCAATTCTGACTTTATATCACACAATTCTGACTTTATATCACACAATTCTAACTTTATATCTCACAATTCTGACTTTATATCTCTCAATTCTGACTTTATATCTCACAATTCTGACTTTATATCACACAATTCTGACTTTATATCACACAATTCTGACTTTATATCTCACAATTCTGACTTTATATCTCTCAATTCTGACTTTATATCTCACAATTCTGACTTTATATCACACAATTCTGACTTTATATCACACAATTCTGACTTTATATCACACAATTCACACTTTATATCACACAATTCTGACTTTATATCTCACAATTCTGACTTTATATCACACAATTCAGACTTTATATCACACAATTCTGACTTTATATCTCACAATTCTAACTTTATATCACACAATTCAGACTTTATATCTCACAATTCTGACTTTATATCACACAATTCTGACTTTATATCTCACAATTCTGACTTTATATCACACAAATCTGACTTTATATCTCTCAATTCTGACTTTATATCTCACAATTCTGACTTTATATCTCACAATTCTGACTTTATATTACACAATTCTGACTTTATATCTCACAATTCTGACTTTATATCACACAATTCTGACTATATCACACAATTCTGACTTTATATCACACAATTCTGACTTCAAATCTCTCAATTCTGACTTTATATCACACAATTCTGTCTTTATATCTCACAATTCTGACTTTATATCACACAATTCTGACTTTATATCTCTCAATTCTGACTTTATATCTCACAATTCTGATTTTTTATCTCTCAATTCTGACTTTATATCTCACAATTCTGACTTTATATCACACAATTCAGACATTATATCACACAATTCTGACTTTATATCTCTCAATTCTGACTTTATATCTCACAATTCTGACTTTATATCACACAATTCTGACTTTATATCTCTCAATTCTGACCTTATATCTCACAATTCTGACTTTATATCACACAATTCTGACTTTATATCACAATTCAGACTTTATATCACACAATTCTGACTTTATATCTCACAATTCTGACTTTATATCACACAATTCTGACTTTATATCACACAATTCTGACTTTATATCTCTCAATTCTGACTTTATATCACACAATTCTGACTTTATATCACAATTCTGACTTTATATCTCACAATTCTGACTTGATATCACACAATTCTGACTTTATATCTCACAATTCTGACTTTATATCACACAATTCTGACTTTATATCTCTCAATTCTGACCTTATATCTCACAATTCTGACTTTATATCACACAATTCTGACTTTATATCACAATTCAGACTTTATATCTCACAATTTTGACTTGATATCACACAATTCTGACTTTATATCACACAATTCTGACTTTATATCACACAATTCTGACTTTATTTCACACAATTCTGACTTTATGTCACACAATTCTGACTTTATATCTCACAATTCTGACTTTATATCACACAATTCTGACTTTATATCTCACAATTCTGATTTTATATCACACAATTCTGACTTTATATCACACAATTCTGACTTTATATCACACAATTCTGACTTTATATCTCACAATTCTGACTTTATATCACACAATTCTGACTTTATATCTCTCAATTCTGACTTTATATCACACAATTCTGACTTTATATCACACAATTCTGACTTTATATCTCACAATTCTGACTTTATATCACACAATTCTGACTTTATATCTCACAATTCTGACTTTATATCACACAATTCTGACTTTATATCTCACAATTCTGACTTTATATCACACAATTCTGACTTTATATCACACAATTCTGACTTTATATCACACAATTCTGACTTTATATCACAATTCAGACTTTATATCACACAATTCTGACTTTATATCTCACAATTCTGACTTTATATCACACAATTCTGACTTTATATCACACAATTCTGACTTTATATCTCTCAATTCTGACTTTATATCACACAATTCTGACTTTATATCACAATTCTGACTTTATATCTCACAATTCTGACTTGATATCACACAATTCTGACTTTATATCTCACAATTCTGACTTTATATCACACAATTCTGACTTTATATCTCTCAATTCTGACCTTATATCTCACAATTCTGACATATCTCACAATTCTGACTTTATATCACACAATTCTGACTTTTATATCTCTCAATTCTGACTTTATATCTCACAATTCTGACTTTATATCTCACAATTCTGACTTTATATCACACATTTCTGACTTTATATCTCTCAATTCTGACCTTATATCTCACAATTCTGACTTTATATCACACAATTCTGACTTTATTTCACACAATTCTGACTTTATGTCACACAATTCTGACTTTATATCTCACAATTCTGACTTTATATCACACAATTCTGACTTTATATCTCACAATTCTGATTTTATATCTCACAATTCTGACTTTATATCACACAATTCTGACTTTATATCTCTCAATTCTGACTTTATATCACACAATTCTGACTTTATATCACACAATTCTGACTTTATATCACACAATTCTGACTTTATATCTCACAATTCTGACTTTATATCACACAATTCTGACTTTATATCTCACAATTCTGACTTTATATCACACAATTCTGACTTTATATCTCACAATTCTGACTTTATATCTCACAATTCTGACTATATCACACAATTCTGACTTTATATCACACAATTCTGACTTTATATCACACAATTCAGACTTTATATCACACAATTCTGACTTTATATCTCACAATTCTGACTATATCACACAATTCTGACTTTATATCACACAATTCTGACTTTATATCTCACAATTCTGACTATATCACACAATTCTGACTTTATATCACACAATTCTGACTTTATATCACACAATTCTGACTTTATATCACACAATTCTGACTTTATATCTCACAATTCTGACTTTATATCACACAATTCTGACTTTATATCACACAATTCTGACAATTCTGACTTTATATCTCACAATTCTGGCTTTATAACATGCAAGTGCAAGTTTATATCTCGCAAATCTAAGATAAGG
>NC_137117.1:6765708-6958208 GCF_949357685.1 Gobio gobio | reverse complement strand
ATTGAAGGAAAAGTCGCAGTTAATAGTGAGAACTGGACCCAATCTAAAGTGTGATATACATCTCTATTCAAAACACACTGTGTATATATATATATTTATTTAAAGACATTAATACTAATTTAGCAAAGATGACAGTAAAGACATTTGTTACAGTGGATTTCTATTATAAATAAATGCTGTTCATTTAAACTTTATATTCACCAAATGATCCCGAGGAACAAACGTGTATCACGTTTCTTACAAAAGAAGTATTTTAAAATACAACCCCCAAATCAGAAAAAGTTGGGACAGTATGGAAAACGCAAATAAAAAAAAAGAAGTGATTTCTAAATTTACTTTGACTTGTATTTCATTGACAATATGAACACAAAATATTTCATGTTTTGTCTGGTCAACTTCATGTCATTTGTAAATATGCATCCTTTCCTGTCATTCAGACCTGCAACACATTTCAAAAAAAGTTGGGCCAGGAGCAATTTAGGGCTAGTAATGAGGTAAAATGGTTAAATAATGATGTGATTTGAAACAGGTGATTTCAACAGGTGATTGTAATTATGATTTGGTACAAAAGCAGCATCCAAGAAAGGTCTAATCCTTTAGGAGCAAAGATGGGCCGAGGATCGCCAGTTTGCCAACAAATACATGAGAAAATTATTGAAATGTTTAAAAACAATGTTCCTCAAAGAAAGATAGGAAGAGATTTGGATATTTCACATTCAACAGTGCATAACATAATTAAAAGATTCAAGGAATCTGGAGGAATTTCAGTGCGTAAAGGACAAGGGCGCAAGCCTAAGCTGAACAACCGTGATCTCCGATCCCTCAGGCGGCACTGCATCAAGAATCATCATTCATCTAGAAGCGATATCACCACATGGGGTCAGGACTACTTTGGCAAACCTTTGTCAAGTACCACAAAACGTAGTAACATCCACAAATGCCAGTTAAAACTGTACTGTGCCAAAAGGAAGCCCTATGTTAACAGTGTCCAGAAGCGCCGTCGACTTCTCTGGGCTCGGAGGCATCTGGGATGGACCATCACACAGTGGAAACGTGTACTGTGGTCAGATGAATCAGTATTTCAGGTATTTTTTGGGAGGAATGGACGCAGTGTGCTCCGGACCAAAGAAGAAAAGGATCATCCAGACTGTTACCAGCAACATGTCCAAAAGCCAGGGTCTGTCATGGTATGGGGTTGTGTCAGTGCCCTTGGCAAAGGTAACTTGCACTTCTGTGAAGGCACCATTAATGCTGAAAAGTACATAGAGATTTTGGAGCATAATATGCTGCCTTCAAGAAGACATCTTTTCCAGGGACGTCCATGCATATTTCAACAAGACAATGCAAAACCACATTCTGCACACATTACAAAGTCCTGGCTGCGGAGGAAGAGGGTACGGGTACTTGACTGGCCTTTCTGCAGTCCCGACCTGTCTCCAATAGAGAATGTGTGGCACATTTTGAAGCGCAAAATGCGACAACGAAGACCCCGTACTGTTGCCCACCTTAAGACTTGTTTGCAGGAAGAATGGGACAAAATTACACCTGAAACACTTCATCACTTGGTGTCTTCAGACCCTAAACGTCTTTTAAGTGTTGTGAAAAGGAATGGCAACATTGCAAAGTGGTAAATGCTTTACTGTCCCAACTTTTTTTGAAATGTGTTGCAGGTCTGAATGACAGGAAAGGATGCATATTTACAAATGACATGAAGTTGACCAGACAAAACATGAAATATTTTGTGTTCATATTGTCTGCAATGAAATACAAGTCAAAGTAAATTAAGAAATCACTTCTTTTTTTTATTTATTTGCGTTTTCCATACTGTCCCAACTTTTTCTGATTTGGGGTTGTATATTAAAGTAGAAAATAGTTATCTATAGTTATAATAATATTTCACAATATTACTGTTTTCATATTGTAAAAGCATTTATACTACGGGGGACGTTGAATGCTTGAATCTGATTGGTTGACTAATGTTCTAAGGTGTGTAATTATTTTCAGGGAAACGCACGGCTAAAGTTCCAGCAGTTCTCGACCGCATTACAGTTCCGTATCACTACGCCAAATCAAAAATACAATAGTAACCATGTCTTGTTAGCTTGTGTGAACTCATCTTTGAGCTCTTTTATCATGACTTGTCTTTCACAGGATTCGTACCTGAGCTTTCATTATTACAAGTACAAATCTGTACCAGCTGAGCTACTGAGCAAACTTATTATATAAAAAAGCAGAGCATATGGAGCAGATTAAGTGACGCAAACTCCAAAATGTATTCATTTACATGGAAAAAAAAAAACGATAAAAAGTGCTTGCTGTTTTACTGCCTCTAGTGTTCATTTCACTTTGAAACTGCAGAGATATGTACTTATTGGTACGTATTTTGGCGGTTTGCAAAAACGTTGCCAGAGGTACATTTTCACAATGAGACCAGGTTGATATGAAGGCTTCGAGTGTTGTTCTTTGCTCGGGTTTTAACGAAAAGGAAAAGTTTAAATCGCTTAAAACAGATGCGATAGCTGATTCGAACGAGTGATGCTCCACAGTAGCGGCAAATCTACTTCAATGTCGCTGCGCTGTCGTCATCGTCTAAAGCCCGCCCCAACGTTTCTAATTGGTGCCGCGATTTGTAGGGTTTAGAAATGGGTTTGAATGGGGTCTTTGCCAGACTACTTGCAGAGCAAATCTAAATTTGCCGGAAGTTGTCTGGGTTTTCCCAGGCTAGTGGTTCACCTCAATCCTAGTGTTGGGGTGGGGTTGTCCCTTTTGTTCTGAGACAGAGTCAATTTTTCATCTCTTGAAAAATTTTTCGTCTCTTTTCATCTCTGTGCAGTGTTCACGATTGGGTAATCTTTTTGATTTTTTTAAGTAATTGTTTTTTTGTCCCTGGGCGAAGTGTTTTCTTTTCAATTGTTCATTTTCGGGCCAAAGTATTAATTTCAAAAGAAAAATGTGTTGGTTTTAATTCATTTTTTATCTCGCACTGCAAAATTGGCTATTTGGAAGACAATGAAAAAACAGACTGTTGGGGCAAAGTTCAATAAGCGTTGTGCCTATGTTTTTAGGTTTGGTAGCTTCTCGATTGAGGGTGGAGTATGCATATTACAATTTGGGGGAATCTCTACCAAAGTGTATAGAAGTATGGGGAATAAATGAAGTACTATGTACTTTGTATGATATTGAATCGGTTTTGAGGTAAAAAAAAAGAAAAAAATTAAGAAAAGGAAGGTAGGAAAGTGTAATCTATTAATTTATTTTTATTTATTTTGTAAATCTTTTTTAATAGAAAGTTGATAGTAATAATAAAGGTGTTTTATTCTCTCTAATAACTGCATTATTAACAGCATCAGTCTGCTATCAGTGACTAAAGCCTCCGTACGAGCTCTAAAAGGACGTTTTGGAATAACCAATGGAGGCTTGGGTTTAGATACGTAAAAAATTGGTCCTGCACACAAGCGTTTTAAGGCCAAAAACCTGACAAATGTCTTGAAACAAATCATCTGAGTAATGTTTTGTGGTGTGGTAACCGTAGTAAAAGCAGAATAATTTACTCTGAAAAATATTTGAATTATTCTAAAAATAATGCTCAACTGAGGTGTAACAGTTACTTTGCTTTTGTCTAATAATTCAACGGCCCGTCGTCAATAATTCCTTACTTACTGACTTCAAACTTTTGAACAATAGTAAATAGCAGTCAAATACATTGATTTACACTATATAGAGTCAATATTATAATGTGTTTACATACTGAATATAGCCAAATTTGTAACAAATACTGCCCACTGTTGCTCAGATATATAGTATCTAAAAATAACATGCCATCTATTTACACTAGATAAAAGTCTATGTAAAAAAGATGCTGTTTTTTCCTATTATATTTGGTGCAAACCATTATCAATAAAGCTCTATTTACTCTTGGCAAACTACTTTTTTTTTACATAAATACAAGAAAAAAGCATATACACCCCTTTCATACAGCAATCCCGGTAAATTATCGTAAAATTACCAGAATGACTTTACCAGTAAATACACAAATACGCTGTTCACACAAGCAACAGCGTTTTGGCTTTCATTTAGCGCAAATGTACATTATTTACATTTACATTAACTATTAAAAACCTTACTGTAAACAGCACGGAGAAATCACATCATCTTCATAAGTCTTTATGATTGGCCCAAGGCAGACGTGTTACGTCAAGTCACCTTTATTTATATAGCGCTTTTTACAATGCAGATTGTTTCAAAGCAACTTCACAGTGTTATAGGAAAATAATGCAACAGGAAAATAATGCAACAGAATTTGATTCGGCTGTACAGCCGCTCTGGAAAAAACGGTGATGTTATCCAGCTCATTTCAATTATCATATAGTGACAATGTGGGCTGATCAGTTATTTAGTTGAATATTTAGTGTCCCCAACTAAGCAAGCCAAAGGCGACAGTGGCAAGGAACTAAAACTCCATCAGGGGCATAATGGAGAAAAATAAACCTTGGGAGAAACCAGGCTCCGTCGGGTGCCAGTTCTCCTCTGGCCAATGAACAAACAGTGAATGATTATTATTCTGGCAACTTTACAAGTCAGAAGTTATATTAGATCGGAATATTCGAAAGATCGGAGTCATCACACCAGAGACGGGTTTATTGAGGATGCCGTGTCGATGAGGCAATTTCAGGGGAGTCTAATTGACACGGTCTCTGCAGACACTTCAGGGTCCTGCGTTGGTCATGTCTGGGCGCAGGTCCACCATCTGATCTGGATACGGCCCGGATCCGGCTGACTACAGTAAACCTGGGATAAAACAGAGAGACTATCATTAGCGTAGATGCCATTCTTCTTATGATGTAACGAGTACATCAGGTGTTATGGGAAGTGTTCCCGGTTCCGGCTGACCTAGTTAATGCAGCCTATCATTTAAATGAAAAAGTGTTCCCTTTCAAAAGCTACACTCAATGCTGCATAAGCTTATGCAAATGAGGATGTCTTTGACATAACCAGCTGTGAAAATAGTGTGAAAACACGTCAATGAAATTGACCCGGGAGGTATTTATAGCCTCGGCTGGTGACGTCATAGGCGCACCTGCTGCACGAGGCTATAAATAGATGAGCTTCAGCTGGAGCAAACCAGGTCTTTTTGTTTTCAGACCAACTCTGTGTTATGGTGTGTTACAAAGTCTCTGAAAAAAAAAAAATTCTCTCTCTCTTTCAAGACTCAACTCGAGATCTTTGTTAGGAGTTAGTTTTCAACATGGCAGTGTGCAGATTTCTCTCTCTTTCTCATCTCTGTTACAAAGAAACATTAGTGGAAAGAGTTCTAGTTAAATCTGATCAGTTGGAAACGAGTCAGCAGAGTAAAACGCTGTATATCCATGTTCTCTTTCAAATAACAGAACTGGATGCACACGTTTGTTGCTGTGTGTGTTTGGAGCATGCGGTCGCTGCATTGAGTCAGACGAGTGCGAGCATTGAAAGCCTTTACAGTTAGAATGCTTTATGCTCGTCTGGGCTACTTTCAGTCCGCACCCGTGTTCGGAGCTCTCGAATGGGTTTGTTGACGAGCAAGAGACGGGTCCGTCCCTTTCGCTTGCTCGTTCAACAAATGCATATTTCCCCGCTTGATCCCGAAGCGCGCTCCAGCGTTTCTTCGGCTCGCGCGGGGAATGATGATGAATCTCTGGGTCCGCGGACCTCGAGCAGCCGCCTGCGATCGTTCCTCACATGATAGTGAATCCATACTAGGAATTTATCGAGGTGGTTGTTCGCGCGGTGGCCAGGGCAGTTTGTCTGGTACCGTGAATGAGAGATCCCCAAACGCAGTGAGCTTGAGGTTTCTGTCTAGAAAAAACATTTACTTCACGTGTTTTTGTACCCTTGACGTCGACATTTTCGACTATCATGGGTGCGAAATCGCGTGGATATGTGAGAATACCCCAGGTGGAAGAGACGCTCACGAGCTATCTCTCTCCTGGGTCTGCATTTTCATTAAAGAGACATACCTCCCCACGAAGCCATGTAGAAAATAAACGTCGGCTGTCGTGGGCAAAGCTTATATATGTATGAATTATATATTGTATATTATTTTATATGGAATATATATATATAATATATATTGTATATGATTTATATAAGAATTATAAATATAAGGGGACAGGCTGGTGCTGCGCTGCACACAATGGCTGTCTTGCAGGCATATCAGGCTGACCTTCTGAAGGATTTGAGTGGTTCATTTGGTGACTCAGTTAACTCTGTAGTGGCCAGATTTAAAGGAGTGGAAGAAACATGAGGAAGTGTTCACTCAGTTTCTTCCTCAATGCACTCAAGGGGAGGGGCTGTCAGCCACACAACCTCTCTTCAGTCCTTCAAGATTTAGGGGGGTAATAAGCAGAGTGTGGCGAGTCGTGCTCTCCCTCGTAAAGACTGGAGACCGGCTCGTCATCCTCAACAACCTCTCAGGGCAGACCTCGGGACTGTCATCAATATAAGAAGTCCGGTGGTCTGGTGCCCAGTCTGCCCCCACGGGACAGGGCATGTCAAACATTTGCTTGCCCCACCCCGTTATCCTCAAAACCACTCCATCCCCGCCGCCTCTGGTGATTCGGGGGGGCAGTGGTTTCCAGTGAAATGTTAGACGTTCAGTGTTTAAATCCTGCTATCATCCAGGACATAGAACGTCTAACATCCCCTCAACAGGAAGTGTTAAAATTGTCACTCTCAGAGTCTCAGGCAGTGTGTGAACTTCTGCCAGGCGTTTCTGCATGGGTGTTAAGCACAGTAAAAATTAGTAAACTAATTTATTTGTCGTCCTCCGTGTTTGAACGGCGTGGTCTCCACTTCCGTGAAGGTGGAGTTGGCGTTCGTACTGTCACAAGTGACAGCAGTTACTTCCTGGTCCCCAGTAGGGTGGGGAGGGGGGGGGGGGGGGGGATGTCCAATCTTAGATCTTCGAGTCTTAAACTGTGAAGCAGTTAAAGTACTCAAGGTTAAGATGTTACATTGAAGGCGGTCGTGTCGCATATTCAACATTGTGATTGGATTCGGCACGATTGATCCAAAGGACGCATGTATTCGCATATAAAGACTGCCACAACACAGGAAGTTCCTGAGTTTCGCTCTTGGGGGCAAAAGCTTACCAATTTCGGGTCTTCCATTCGGCTAGCCTTGTAACCGCACGTATACGAAATGTATGGATGTATTACTGGCTCCATTGGGGTTCCGGGGCATTCAAATTTTGAATTACAGAGGCGATTGCTAAAATTAGCACAATCACATGAGATGGTGCTTCAACACAGAGACAGTGTGTTAGCTCATCTAGTTTCTCTAGGGTTGAAACTCAACACCAAGAAAAGTGTTCTTTCTCCTGCCCAGAGAACGACTTATCTAGGGTTTGTTCGGTTTTTGGTCACCAAGGTGGCTTGAATCAAGACCATTCAGTATTCCCTGAGCAAAGTCAGGCTAGACCAAGATCTTACTGATCATCAGCACCAGAGTGTTAGGTCTAATGGCATCAGCATCCACGGGGTTCCCTTTGGGGTTGTTGCACATAAGACCGTTTCAGTTGTGGCTCAAAGCCAGAGGGCTTAGGGCCAATCCTCAGGCAAATAAAGTGGCGCGCCATGTGGCTTCGTACACTAACTATGTGGTTCAGACCCCGGTTTTTGCCTTGGATCCCACTCTAGGCGTACCTTGTCGTCGCAAGTTGCTAACGACGGACGCTTCCCTGACGGGCTGGGGTGCGGCCTTGAGTGGTCGTCCAGCCCAACGGGAATGGGAGGGTCATCAACTAAGTTGGCACATCAACTGCCTCGAGTTGACGGCTGTATTTCTGGTCCTGAAATACTTTCTCCCCCAATTGAGGGGCTGTCATGTCCTAGTGCGGGTGGACAGTACAGCTAAATATCTCATATATAATCACCAGGGGGGGGTCTGTGCTCACGCTATCAGAATAGCGAGACAGATTTTTCTCTGGGCTCAGAACAAGTTCCTGTCACTCGAGCAGTGTACATTCAAGGGCGGTTGAATGTGGGAGCAGATTTACTGTCCAGACAGAGTTACAGATGGGGGGGTGGAAACTCCACCCAGAAGTAGTCAAGCAGATCTGGATCAGATTTTACAGAGCTGACCACAGGGGGTGGACCTCTTCGCCTCTTCTCAGACAGCGCAATGTCCCTGCTTCTCTCTGTCACCCAGCCCCGCTGGGTCTGGATGTGATGGTTCATACATGGCCCAAAATGCGTCTGTATGCCCTCCTTCCAGTCGCTCTGCTCCTGGGAGTTCTAGCCGGGGTTCGCCAACAAGGGTCTTGCTTCTTATCGATAGCGCTGTGTTGGTCGAACAGGGTTTGGTTCTCGTAGATAGTGTCTCTCCTCAACGGCTCGCCTTGGGCGATTCCGGCGAAGAGAGGGACCTTCTGTCTCAGGCAGAGGGCACGATATTCCATTCCAGGCCCGACCTGTGGAACCTTCATGTTTGGCCCCTGAAGGGCACTAACTGAGGGACACGGGGCTTTCGCCTGCAGTTATTGAGACCATCCTAAGTGCTAGAGCTTCCTCCACTCGGAAAGTTTATGCTAATAAATGGTGTCTTTGAAAGGTGGTGTACGACACAATGTAGATTCAGTCAACTGCCAGGTTACTTCAGTTCTGGATTTTCTGCAAGAAAAGTTGTCATCAGGCACCTGCCCCTCCACTCTCAGGGTTCATGTGGCCGCTCTTTCGGCTTGCCACGGCTTGGTGGATGGGGTGCCGCTCGGGAGAGATCCTCTACTCGCTCGCTTCATTCGTGGGGTAGGCGGTTGAGGCCACCTGTTAGAACCAAGATCCCTTCATGGGACTTAGCTTTAGTCCTCGAGGGTCTGGTTGAGACCCCCTTTGAAACATTAGCTTGCCCCTCCACTCAGGGTTTATGTGGCCGCTCTTTTGGCTTGCCATGCCCTGGTGGATGGGGTGCTTCTTGGGAGGCATCTTCTGCCTGCTCACTTTGTTGTGCCAGGAAGTTGTGGCCTCCATTAAGAGCCAAGATCCCTTCATGGGACCAGCCCTCGAGGGTCTGGTTGAGACCCCCTTTGAACCTCTAGAATCAGCGTCTGACAAACTTCTGACTCTAAAGATGGTTTTTCTTATGGCTATAACTTCTCTGTAAAGAATTGGGGACATGCAGGCTCTGTCAATATCGCCATTCTGCTTAGATTTTGCCCCAGGTTTGGTGAAAGTGATTTTGCATCCCCACCCTGACTACCTGCCTATGGTTCCTTTGTCGACTGTACATTCTGTCACTCTTGAAACCTTCTGCCCTCTGCCGTTCACAACGCCGGATCAGGAGAAACTTCATAGACTGTGTCCAGTCCATGCTCTTCAGGCCTACGTCCACCGCACTAGCCAGTGGCGTAAGTCAGAGCAACTGTTTGTTTGCCATGGGGGCCGTAACAGAGGTTCTGCCTCCACCAAACAATGTCACATTGGGTCAGGGATGCTACTGCTCTTGCCTATGAGGCGCGCGGTCAAGCTTCGCCTATAGGATTAAGGGCTCACTCCACCAGGGGAGTCGCCTCTTCTACTGTGTTAGCAAGGGGTGCTCCCTTACAAAGTGTTTATGATGCGGCAGGTTGGTCCTCTCCGCACACATTCATAAGACTTTATAGCTTGGATGCTCATGCCACTCCGGGCTCTCATGTCCTTGAGTCGATATCACAGGCTAATGCCGAGGCTTCTTGCGTTCTTGTGCACACCTACACAACCGTAAGGGGTCCAGGCACCATCAAGCACGGCGGCGTGGGTATTCTCGTTCCCATTTGCATAAGCTTATGCAGCATTGAGTGTAGCTTTTGAAAGGGAACACTTGGGGTTACTTGACTGTAACCCTGTTCCCTGATAAAGCGGAACGAGATGCTGCATTGCTAGGCCGTGCTGATGATGCTTCAGGACTGGTCTTCAAACAAAGAAGATCTGGTTTGCTCCAGCTGAAGCTCATCTATTTATAGCCTCGTGCAGCAGGTGCGCCTATGACGTCACCAGCCGAGGCTATAAACACCTCCCGGGTCAATTTCATTGACGTGTTTTCACACTATTTTCACAGCTGGTTATGTCAAAGACATCCCCATTTGCATAAGCTTATGCAGCATCTCGTTCCGCTTTATCAGGGAACAGGGTTACAGTCAAGTAACCCCAAGTGTTTTATGTGTATGCCACAGTAAAGAGATGTGTTTTTAGTCTAGATTTAAACTGACAGAGTGTGTCTGCTTCCCGAACAATGTTAGGAAAACTGTTCCAGAGTTTAGGTGCTAAATAGGAAAAATATCGACTGGTCAGAATTTTGAGAGCGCAGTAGACGTGATGGAGTATAATGCGTTAAGAGTTTGCTCAATTACTGGAGCTAAACCATTCAGTGCTTTGTAAGTAATAAGCAAGATTTTAAAATGTATGCAATGTTTAACAGGGAGCCAGCGTTCAGCTGCTTTCTGACTTTGTACATGCAAATACCGGCAATCTTCATTCTGCGCTCACACAGTGCACATTACCGGTAATTTACTGGTAATGTTACAACTTCCCTTACTGGTAAATTCCCAGATTATTACCCCACTAGTATTGATAGGTTTAGGAGTAGGTGGGGGGAGGGGTTAGGATTAAGGTTGGAGTTAGGATTAGGGAATCAGGGGCATCAATGAGGGGCGTAATCATTTGGTACGGGGTCTAAATTCGGCACAACACCGGAACCAATTTACCGGTACTTTTGAAAAGGTCATGTTCACACATGATCTGTTACCAGTAGTTTACCAGTAAAGAATGTAAGTGTGAAAGGGGCTAATATCAAAAATACAAGAAATTTGCATTCATGAGACATTCATGCACCCTTCAGAGGAGTAAATGCTCACGTAGAAATGGAAGTTTCTGAGTTTCATGTCACTCTTTCGCCCATTTCCTCTTCCTATCTGTAATTTGCAAAAAAAATCCTCTGTTGGGAAAACCAAGTTTCTTCGGCCTTTGAGTCACAGAAATGCATATCCTCTTGATCTCTCTCTTTATTTATTTATTGTCCTTTTTTTCTGGATCCTATAGGCAGCCATGTGCATGATCGGTGTGAATGTGTGTGCAGCATGAGACAGCGAACAGGTCGGACGGGTTATTGAGGAGAGATGCACCCGGAGGGCAAGTACAGAGAGATATGGGGGTAATGGAAAGGAAAAAAAAGAATCACAAATGAAAGGATGGGAGACGAATAAACATCAGAGAGAGAGAGAGCGAGAGAGAAAGAAAAAGAAAGGAATGGGATGCAGGTGTTGAAGAGGGTAAATCACGGAGCAAAAGTTTGCTAACACACTGCAGTCGGATCTTGCTTATACTGCAATGAACATGTTGTCATTACTGGGCCATTAAGATCAAGCTTTTACTGTCTTAATAGCCAAATAATGAGTGCTATTTAACACCGACAGATGTTGCAGACAGATGTTTTTATTTTCTTAAAAGAGGAAAATTGAAGATCACAAACACCTTATAGTTAAATGACTGTGTATAACTGTGTATCTGAAGCAGACTTGTGGGAGTCTCGAGTTCAACCTAAATTTGCTTAAAGGGATAGTTGGAAAAAAATGAAAATTCAGTCATCATTTACTCACCCTTATGTTGCTCCACACCCAAATGACTTTCTGTCGTTCACAGAGCATAAAAGAAGAAAGAGCGTTCTGTTTCCTAATGGTGCTGTTGAGCTAAAAAATGACAATAATAATAAAAAAAACATACTAAGTTGCTATATTTAAAGTCTTTTGAAAAGCCTCCTCTTAAACAATCTCAAGTGCTTCACGACACACCCCACCAAGTTTATTTTCTTAACCATCAGCAATAACCGGGTTTGGAACAACATAAAAGTGAATCAAAGTTTGATTTCTATTCCTTCACATGAAGCATTTTTGAAAGTAACAGACAAGATGTCTAGTGTAAGAAAATGAGTCACACTAGATAATTCTCTGACTACTTTTGTCATGTTCGTTCTTGTTCACTTAACACATACAAACTAATATAACTCGTATCCTGCACACATGCTATTAAAATCGGATCTTTTCATTTCCTAGACTGTAATAGCTTCTTGTTCTTCCTGCGTCGGTGTCTTGAATTACAACAGAAACATGTTTCTCTGTCTCCTGAGGCCTGCGGGCCTTTGGGAGAAGCCTGGGCCTGGATTTGGAGCCGGCACTGGGTTGGGTTCAGGGCCCTGGAGGCCCAGGTGGAGAGGGTAGAGGAGCAGTAAGCCACAAAGACGACGCTACCTCAGATCACCTTCATAGAGCTTCAACTCTCCAAGGAGAGAGAGAAGGAGGGCTAACCGTGTGTGCACTCCCTCCCTCCCGCCTCTGGCATGCGATCAGCACAAGCGTGCATGCACTTGCCCTTCCTAAAGTGTAGCACGGTGAAATTATTTGTGGGCCGCAACAGGGATCCACAGTGCAGATGACACAAAGGCGTACTTGTGTTTCCTGTAGATGCTCTGGAAGGGGATGATTCAACGCAACAGCACTAATAATTCTCTCAGATATCAAAGGAACCAACTATGACACTCTCTCAAGAAGTTCAGGAGGTCTGGATCTGCATTTGTGCATCGTCTCTGCACAGGAATATGCATCCTTATGTATGCGTGCATGCATTTGATATCAAAAATACTTCTTTCTCTCTTCAACTGTGTCACCCAGTCAGTGGTTCTGCAGGCCTGCATCTGTATTTTGCATGCATACTTTGGAGTCAGTGTAATTGCATGGTGGCGTGCTTGCACAGGAGTATGCGCATGTTGGAAAATGCAAGTATTTTTATGCATGTGCAAAATCAAAGATACCAACTACTCTCCCCCTCCGATTGTGTCACCCAGTCAGTGGTTCTGCAGGCTGGTGTTTGCATTTGTTCATGCACATTTGTTACTGTGTTGTATAGTTGAATGCTTATAATGCATATATGCAGCAATACGTTTCTCAGGCTAGTAGGTACATGTACACTATATTGCCAAAAGTTTTGGGACGCCTGCCTTTACATGCACATAAACTTTAATCCCATTCTTAATCCGTAGGGTTTAATATGGAGTTGCCCCACCCTTTGCAACTATAACAGCTTCAACTCTTCTGGGACGGCTTTCCACAACGTTTAGGAGTGTGTTTATGGGAATTTTTGGGAAGCACATTTGTGAGGTCAGGCACTGATGTTGGACGAGAAGGCCTGGCTCTCAGTCTCCGCTCTAATTCATCCCAAAGGTGATCTATCGGGTTGAGCTCAGGACTCTGTGCAGGCCAGTCAAGTTCCTCCACACCAAACTCGCTCATCCATGTCTTTATGGACCGAGGCTTTGTGCACAGTCATGTTGGGACAGGAAGGGGCCATCCCCAAACTGTTCCCACAAAATTGGGAGCATGAAATTGTCCAAAATGTCTTGGTATGCTGAAGCATTAAGAGTTCCTTTCACTGGAACTAAGGGGCCAAGCCCAACCCCTGAAAAACAACCCCACACCATAATCCCCCCTCCACCAAACTTTACACTTGGCACAATGCAGGCAGGCAAGTCCCGTTGTCCTGGCAACCACCAAACCCAGACTCGTCCATCGGATTGCCAGACAGTGAAGCGTGATTGGTCACTCCAGAGAACACGTCTCCTCTGCTCTAGAGTCCAGTGGTGGCGCGCTTTACCCCACTGCATCCCACACTTTGCATTGCACTTGGTGATGTAAGGCTCGGATGAGCTGCTCGGCCATGGAAACCCATTCCATGAAGCTCTACACACTGTTCTTGAGCTCATCTGAAGACCACATGAAGTGTGGAGGTCTAGCTATTGAATCTGCAGAAAGTTGGCGACTTCTGCGCACTGTGACCCTCAGCATGTGCTGACCCCGCTCTGTGATTTTACATGGCCTATCATTTCACAGCTGAGTTCCTGCTGTTCCCAATTGCTTCCACTTTGTTATAATACCACTTTATGTAGTGATGTACTAATGAAGAAGCATGCATATGTTAGAATATGGCTGGTGCATAGGTGTATGTGCAAGCGACTACATGCATGTCTATGCATGAACTAGAGATGAAATTACAGAAGTATGACACTTTCTCTACTCTAACTATGTTGCCCATGCAGAGGTCCTGTTGGCCAGCATCTACATTTTTGCATGCATGCATATGCATCAAGTGACATACTAACGGATAAGCATGCATTGTATTGTGCATATGTGCTAAAATCAAATATATCCAGAGGTCATGTAGCTCAGCAATTGGATTTTAGGATTTTTGCATGCACATTTATTTATCATTGTGTTTGCATGGTGACATGCTGGCATGCACATGTCAGAATATGTGTGTACAGGCTGGAGCATGAAGTGTGCACTAAGATAACAACCATGACACTGTAAAACTGTCACATAGCCAGTGGTCCTGCAGGCCTTCATCTGCTTTTGTTCATGCACATTTATGTGTTGCATGAGAAATGTGCATGAGGGTGCGTGTGTATGTATGCATGTGGGTGTTGGTGTGTGTGTGTGCGTGAGTGTAGGACCTTGAGCTGTGCTCTGGGTCAGCAGTTTGTTTAGCTTCAATTAGAGGCTCTGTCTTCGTCAAGGCAAGCGTGAAGGAAGAATTAACATGCAACGGCAGATTCCCACCAGTGTGTCATTACACACGCCATCTCATCTGCAACAGCTCCACTGTCAGTGCGGACGATATACAGTGTGTGTGTGTGTATGTGTTTAGGTGCATGTCTATTGTTTAGAAAGTCCCGCCTGCACTTCTGGGTAGAAATGCAGTCTTCTTTAATTTAGAGGTGATGTGTGTATTTTTATGTTAATACTATTCTTGATATACAGAGACCGCTATTTCTATCATTAGAAGGTTGATTTCCCTAAAAAAAAAAAAGTGTAAACTCTCTGTGCCACTGGAAACGGGAAACTAGTCTTTTTGATGTGACTAGAGGTGCAGAAATGACATGGTTAATTCAATAACACATTTCGCTCAGTCTCTGCGCTGTCAATCATGCTTGATTTAAGAGCTTCTGAACACATCTTACACAGCTGAATCCTGCTAAGGTAAGTCTAAACTGCAGTTTGAAAATGGAGAAGGATACGCATTCAAACACACCTTCATTGTAAAACAGGGGCGCTCTCTCGCTCTTCCCTCCAAACATCTCTCCATTTCTCTCCCTCCTTTTTTACTCTCTTTTTTCCCCCCACTATTTCACTCTGACCACAGTTCTGCCACAAATATTTCCCTTGTTCGTCCTCTGTGACTTTGGTCCAGAACAGGAAAAAGCAGCACAGACACAAACTCAAAGCTCTGTGTGTTTGTAGAGAAACGGCATGTCCGTGGACCTTATAGCTTGCACAGTTTGGAGTACATTGCACTAAAGTGACACATTTAACACAATTTGTGAATACGCTTGTGACATCAATTGAGCTTTTAGCATTACACAAATAAAAATAAAGGCACTTCTTATAAGCTACTGTACATCTGGATTACCTAAACATTTAAAGGGTTAGTTCACCCAAAAATGAAAATTCTGTCATTAATTACTCACCCTCATGTCGTTCGACACCCGTAAGACCTCCGTTCATCTTCAGAACACAAATGAAGATATTTTAGTGTAAAGCTGATGCTGAGAAAGGCTTCAGATAGGCCTCCATTGGCATTCAGTACATTTACACTCCCAAGACCCATAAAAGGCACTTAAAACGTCGTTACAAAGTCCATCTCACCACAGTGACTCTACAATAATTTTACAATGCGACGACAATAGTTTTTGTGCGCAAAAAAAAAATCAAAATAACACCTTTATCCAACTTGTTCTTGTCTTCCGTGTGTGCCTCCACGACACATGCGCGAGAATATGACGCAGATCCGGCGTTCGGACACATGACCCAGAAGCGATTTGTTTACAAGCAGAGGAAGACGCGCGTGTCCAAGCTGATGAATTCTACATTGATCGTGCTTTAGGTCTCGGCGTAGTTCTCAAATGGGGCTAAAGTGTGCATTTCATGGATTCCCCGAATGCCGGATCTGCGTCATATTCTCGCGCATGCATATATACTCATATATTTATATATAAATACACACACAAGCATGTATATATTTAAGAAAAAAATATTATTTTATATATAAAACATTTATATTTATATATATTATAGATTATATAAATGTATATACAGTATATACATGCAAATATTTCTTACATGAATGTGTGTGTATTTATATATAAATAATAATTAACAGAGTACACACACATATATTATGTAAACACAAACTTTTATTTTGGATGCGATTAATCGCGATTAATCTTTTGACAGCACTAGTTAATAGTATTTAATGCACCTGAGGTAACATGAAATAACAATGAACAATTGTATTTTTATTCATTTCTAATAACGTAAAGAAAAAAGATGAATAAATACTGTAACGAATGCATTGCTCATATAACCTTATTATAAAGTGTTACCTTGAGTTCATACAAGTTAATTTCATGATTGCAATATACATTTAAAAATAAACGTTTCTGGCCCACAAAGAATGAGGAAGACTGTCTCACCAGAGCATGAGGTTTGACACAGGAACAGAGGTCTTCTGTTATGAAGGATTCTGACATGATCATGGCGCAGGTGAAAGGTTCATTTGAGTGAAAGTGTCCTGCGAGGTTCGGCTGATCGGGGCTCATGGTGTAGCAGTGTCGCTCTCTGCAAACTTCCAGAGGGGAGCCCTTCCTGACTGCGTATAAATAGGCGGATATTTTTACCCCACGGTTTTTGCGCAAACCCAGTGCTGTTTGATTAGAGCTCTGCTGGCCTCTGGCAGACACACTTTTTCTTTCCCTCTCCTCCTCCCTGGAGAAACACTGGGTGAGAGAGTAGGACTACATCGTCCCTCTTTATCAGACCTCCTAACACAACAAATTCAGACGCATTCCACCCTGCAATAACATCAGCATTTGTGTCTGGAGTTCCAGTAAATGTATCTAAACACCCTTAAAAGAAGATAAATTTACTTGAGAAGCACAGTTGTGCACCATAATGAGATATTATATCTTGCAACAGCTGGGCTCGCTAGTTTATCAGAAAGAAATAAACACATACTAAATTATTTGAATACTTTTTAATCATTGCAAAGCCACTGTCCACTATATCCGATGATTAAATTAAAGTGTTGGCTTTGATTATTTGTCATTTATTTGATCAATATTTATATCTTTTAAAGCCATTACTTCAGTGTCACATGATCCTTCAGAAATCAATATTCAAAAACATTTCTTCTTATCATTATCAATGTTGAAAATAGTTTAGGATTTTTTTATGAATGGAAATCATGGTTGTTAAGAAAATGTATCTTGTTTATCTTATACTTTATTGGAAACCCAGATAAAAATGATGAGTGAGGAAATCAAATCAAATCAAGCTCAGCTTATCAGCACATATCTGATGTTTAATCTGGAATTTCGCATGAGGGCGAAAGATTTCCCCACACCGATTTCGCAACGGGTTGACCGACACGTGACCAACAGAAAGCTTCTCGATTTGGAAGTCACTTCTCTGTGAGCTGAGCTTAATACATTGCTTTAATACACTGACAATAGACAATGGACCTTTTTGCCTGCGAGATTTTGCTAATGTGACAACATTAGTCTCTCTTCAGCTCACATGTCCCAGTCATGGCTGGTTAGGGCAAAAACTCAGCTTCCTCTTAACTGTCAATCTGCATCAAGAGGCGCATAACGTTAAACTCTGCTTGCAATAGACAAAATGTATGCTTGTGTGAACTGATGTTTTACTCCTGTCAGATCGCACACTGTTAAGGCACACAAAAGCTTTATGAATTTCAGAGCACTAGAGTTTTAGCATGTATGTTTGCACATTTTCATCTCGCTCTTGCCATCTATAAATGCAACTGAAGTCATGTGACCCACAACTATTTGACACAAACCCAAATTGACCAGTTGGTGCCAAACACAGATAAACAAACAATCACACACAGTTACATCACTTTTGCGGATATCCCGATTCCATTGCACTGTTAAAGGGTTTTCCCATGATTTACTCCCCCTCAAGTCATCCTAGGTGTATATGACATTCTTCTTTCAGACGAATACAATCGGAGTTATATTAAAAAATATCCTGACGCTTCCAAGCTTTATAAAGGCAGTGAATGGCTGTTTCTGTTTTGAAGTCCATAAAAGTACATCCATCCGTCATATAACTGCTCCACATGGCTCCAGAGGGTTAATAAAGGTCTTCTGAAGCAAAGCAATGGGTTTGTGTGAGAAAAATATCCATATTTAAAACTAAAACTGTGCTAACTGTCGTACGCGTGTTGACAGGAGACTGGTGTTCCTGTGTATTATGTAGGACGCTAGCCCCACCCTAGCGGCAGTAAATGTAATTTGCAGCCAGGGTAGTCTAGCAACTCTCCGTAGACTTGTGAGCTTGAAAAACCAAACTCTAGTCCAATGTAAAAAATTATTGTGATTTTAACGGTATTTTACTGTAAAAATGCTACGATGAAAAACAGTTAATTGGTTAACAGAAAGTTTCTGTACTATATATGGTGAATAACTGTAATAGATCTAACCTTACATTACATTTACAGTAAAATACCGTTAGATTTACAGTTTTTGGAAGTGAAAAAAAAAAACAAGTCATTGTGTAATTTACAGTGAAAACCCGTAAATTGACATTCCCAGAATTCCCTGCGTGACACTTCGCATTTGATGTATTTTCATTGCAATAACTGTTTCTTTTTAGTTTTTTTCTAATCAGTTATGTACATTAGGGTTTTATGTTACATCTGATGTTGTTAAATTAATGTTTATTGCATTTTTTAAATTTCATGTGTTTTACCATGATGGTGTTTAGTGTTTGTGTGAATGACACTGAGCACCTTCTCTATATTAGTATTGTCCTCTTAAAAGCTGCTTGTGATGAGCTTTGATTCATCACATGATTCTCATCACCACTGTGATTGGTGGTTGTCCGTATATATCCGAAGTACATAACAGATATTAGTATTTCAATAGGTTGGTAATTTAACATTATTTCATTTAACAAAATATGTTTTTTTTACCGTAAATTGTTTACAGTGTAAACATAATCATTACAATATAAACCGTTACATTATACGGTTTTGAACTGTAAAATAAAAAAAAATTTTATCAACCACAGCTGCCGTTTTTTTACCGTAAATTTTACAGGGATTTTTTTACAGTGAGAGTCGATGGGCGGGCTTAACATAATGACGGCAGAGTTGTGACGGTTCCGCATGAAATTCCTGCTATCTTCCCTGCTAACAAAGAACATTACGGCACTGAAGTCCTTCTTGAAAAAGGAAGATTTGTTCTGAGTTTTGCAGACCGGATACACTCTCAAAAAAAAAGAGTATTACAAAATTGTACTGTATAAAGGTCGTATAAAGGCCGTCACTGGGGTGGTTTTTGTACCTCTAAGTCAGGCGTAGACAAGTTCGGTCCTAGAGAGCTGATGTCCTGGAGAGTTTAGCTCCGACCCTACTACACTACCTCAGTATAAAACTCAAGGCTCCCAGCATGCATTGCAGCATTAAGTATGTCACCATTGTTAAGATTCATATGCTGATTCTTGATATCTGTGTGCAGCTAAACTTTTTGCCCCCTAGAATGTATTTAAAAATCAAAATTCAGAATGCCTGATCTGTGGCATGAAAGCATTGTTGGTGAATATTATTTATTAATAGTTTAAGTCAGTGATGAGTTCAGTCAAACATTTTTCTTCTTGACAATTTTTGTTTATGGCTTCTTTTGATTTGAACAGATTATTTGTTTTGTTTACACTGTAACAAAAACCGCAAACTCAAATAAAAAAGCCAAGAGTCAAACTGCCCAACTAAATGAAACACGGATCACCATAATGGTGACCAACATTTTCAATAAAACCAACATCTAAACCTCTGTTAATTCTCAATAAGAGCTTCTATAGATGTCTTTCAGGGTTGGAGTCAAACTCTGCAGGACATCAACTCACTAGGACCGAACTTGCCTGCTAATGGTTAATTGTAGGGGAACTTGTACCCTAAGTACCAATTGTGTACCTTTAAAGGTACAGTTATATATCCCCAAGGAACAAAATCGTACCTCCACTGTACCTTTTTTTCTGAGAGTTCTGAGAGCAAAAGTTGAATCTATCAACTAGCTCCGCTGGTGGGAAAACGCATAGGATTAAGCCACAACCCGCTTGTGATTGTTGTCACCACTGATAGCGGTCCGGTTGGTTGTAGCGCTATCGTATTGCGTGCAGAGGGAATTTGAAAGACAACCTTTTATCCCACCTCCCGGATTGAGCCCTGCCAATGGTGTGTTCCCAGACCCAACATCTTGATGTGTAAAGTTTTAAATATGGATATTTTTTTCTAACACAAACCCATCGCTTCGCTTCAGAGGGCCTTTATTAACCCCCGGAGCCATGTGGAGCACTTTTCTTATAGATAAATGCACTTTTTTGGGCTTCAAAACAGAAACAGCCATTCACTGCTATTATAAAGCTTGGAAGCGTAAGGACATTTATTAATATAACTCTGATTGCATTCGTCTGAATGTCATATACACCTAGGATGACTTGAGAGGCTTGAAATCATGGGGTCATTTTCATTTTTGGGTGAACTATCCCTTTAATGTTTTCAAATGCAGTTGTTGTTACACCCATGAAGTGATAAAAGAGTAAACTTTTTCCTTTAGTTTTAAATTGACCTTGTCACGAATACTACTATGTCCTGATTTAGAAAGTTAGTATTGGTAATGGATTTGTTTAATGCAGTTCTGTTTTCACTGCTCATGGCTGAATAACTTTATTAGCTTTAATAAGAATACATTTATTACTTGAATGCTGCTGTTAAATGCTGTGGCGAGGAGATAAACATGGTGGACTGTGTACAGCTCTCTGAGGGGAGGAGCTAAGCGAATAGGGCGGGGTCTGTCAGTAGTCGTGGGCGGGGCCTGTTCCACTCTGATGTCACAATCTCCAATCTGCAAATGGCTTGTTCTGAGACAGGTTTATTATTTATGTGGAGTGAGTGGATATTTACCATTATAGGGTGGATACACTTCAAGTGCACATTCAGTGTGCTTCTTTTTCACAAGGGGTGTTCTGCAGCATATGTGTTTCTGAGACTCCTGTTAGCGGTCTCCTCATCTGTTCCAGACCAATGCTGTGGGTGGGCCGACGGGCTTATTAGTTTGGGAAAAAATCTACTTTTCATAATCCTTCAAAACAGCATAATGTCTTTAATCCTTTCCCCTGTGTATTCACAATCTGCCCAAACTTCATGCGCAATTCAGGTCAATCCCGCTTGCACTGGCTGCTGAACGCATGAGATAGCCATTGACTGTGCGAGGTCGAGCTCAGTTCATGACTCAGATTATTGTCCACACAGAGATCCATGATCGTGGGAGTGCTCAGACTTGCTCTGCTGTAAGTGTTGGTACGTTTCAGCTCAGATTAGTCAAACTAAATGCCAAATGCAGGTTTTTACCCTTGCATACATGGAACAAAATCTAATCGAATCTCAAAACATTTATGAAATGTCTATGCTCTTCTTAATTTTGTCTTTTGAACTGAATTTATTTATTTTTTTTGAGATTTAGTCATTTTTATCTGTGACATTGTGTTTTGGGGTGTCTATTTGTTAATGACGAATCTGAGGACACACTGACGTTTTTAGATTTGTATAGTAAATAATATTGTATTTATTATTAAGTGAAAAGAAAACGATACCTTTGGGGTAAGATGGCCCCCTTGAGAATTGGGACAACCTGTGTGGCATGTTGTTACTGTGTCTTTATTTATTAAATTCAATACTATTGTAATTCTTGGGGTTATTATTTCATCAGCTCATGAATTTAATTTTAATTCACACTGTTGCTATTATGACAGACTACGGCTCCTAACAAATAAAAAAAACCAACTTAACAACAATGTTCGCAATTTCAACCCAACATAATAGCTTACAAAATGATTAATCAAATACAGTCAGAGACAATAACCATCACATGACAAAGAAATTCCATTTCCATTTCCTTTCCATTTATTACAACACACACACACACACACACACACACACACACGTTAATGGTTTTTATACTGTGCAAACTGTATATTCTATCCCCTTACACTAACCCTACCCCTAAACCTACCCATCACACACACACACACACACTCCATAGACGTAATGGTTTTTATACTGAACAAACTGTATATTCTCTCCCTTTACACTAACCCTACCCATAAACCTACCCATTACACACACACACACACACACACACACACACACACACACACACACACACACTCCATAGACGTAATGGTTTTTATACTGTGCAAACTGCATATTCTATCCTCTTACACCACACACACACACACACACACAGACACACGCACACACACGCACACACACGCACACACACGCACACACACACACACACACACACACACACACACACACACACACACACACACACACACACACACACACACTCACTCTCCATAGACGTAATGGTTTTTATACTGTGCAAACTGCATATTCTCTCCCCTTACACTAAACCAACCCCTAAACCTACCCATCACAAACACACACACACACACACACACACACACACAGACACGAGCACACACACACACACACACACTCTCCATAGACGTAATGGTTTTTATACTGAACAAACTGTATATTCTATCCCCTTACACTAACCCTACCCCTAGACCCACCCATCACACACACACACACAAACACACTAACCCTACCCCTAGACTTAGCCATCACACACACACACACCCACACACACACACACACACTAACCCTACCCCTAGACTTAGCCATCACACACACACACACCCACACACACACACACACACACTAACCCTACCCCTAGACCCACCCATCACACACACACACACACACACACACACACACACAAACACACTAACCCTACCCTTAGACTTAGCCATCACACACACACACACACACACACCCACACACACACACACTAACCCTACCCCTAGACCCTAGACAAAACTTTCTGCATTTTTACATTTTCAAACAAACCTATTCTGTATGATTTATAAGCTTGTCTCCTCATGGGAACCTCAATTTCCCACCGGGATAGAAAAATAACACACACACACAATCAAACACTGCTTCAATAACTGAAATATAAAAATACAACATGTTTTCATACACTCACGGATGAGAAACTGGGCCATCACAGCACAAAACAAATCGAACATAAAAAATTGATAATAACAATATCAAAAAGAAAGAAGCAAAGGAAAGAAATCGGTGAGTCATTGAATCTTTCACTCAACCTGTTTGTTGGAAACCCCTCCGCTGTGAACTGTTCAGAGACTGACGAAGTCTGCTTTGGCTTCGTTTGTAATTATTTTCCTAGATGGACCAAAACCAGACAAAGTCTCCAGAAATGCTACGTCTAAAGGTACTCAACTTCTCCGGCTCATCCGATGAGAATGATGAGTTGTAAAACCTGCTTGGTAAATATCATTTAACTGTAGAGATTTAAGACCAAACGGATGAAGCTTGCTCCTGTAGATCCGTTTGTTTATGTGTCTGTGTTGGTACTGCTCTTGTTTTCTCTTTCTTTAATTGGTCTTGAAGCTTTGCACTTCCAAAGCACTTGCAGATGTTGACGGCGATGAGCACGGTTACAGAACGTTTCCCTGTAACAAATCCTAAAACACAAACACATGCAACAAACTATTGCGAAGAGAGAGAGGGATGGTGAACCTTTATTAGCACTAAGTGCATAAAACAGATCATTACATGTGTAGTCCAAGAATAACTAGCACAGTCAATTTGAAACTCAAACAATTACTCAAGTTGAACATTTATGGTGGCTAGAAATAAAAAGGTATCACTAATCTGTATGTACTTGCAAAAGCCATTTCTAAAGAAATGTCTGTTTGATATGTCTTAGTTTGCACGGTTCATATCATTGAGTCATAACAAAGTCCCTTTAAGTTTCACTCGGTGGCCACTCTTCACACTGTAAAAAATGATTGTGATTTTAACGGTATTTTACTGTAAAAATGCTACGGTGAAAAACAGTTAATTGGTTAACAGAAATTTTCATTACTATATACGTTGAATAACTGTAATAGATCTAACTTTACATTTCATTTAATTTTACAGTAAAATTTACAGTTTTTGAACGTGAAAAAGAACAAGTCATTGTGTAATTTACAGTGAAAACCCGTAAATTGACATTCCCAGAATTCCCTGCGTGACACTTCGCATTTGATGTATTTTCATTGCAATAACTATGTTTCTTCTTTGTTTATTCTAATCACTTATGTACAGTATATATCAAAGATACATAACAAAGATACATAACAGATATTAATATTTCAATAGGTTGGTAATTTAACATTATTTCAGTTAATGAAATATTTTTTACCGTAAATTGTTTACAGTGTAAACATAATCATTACAATATAAACCTTTAAATTATATGGTTTTGAACTGTAAAATAAAACCTTTTTTAACCGCAATTATTACATTATAAACCTTTAAATTATACGGATTTGAACTTTAAAATAAAAAAAAATTTTAACCGTAATTTTTACATTATAAACCTTTAAATTATATGGTGCTGTCCCTAAAAACCTAAAACGTTACTTCCGTATTTTCTACGGTAAAGTTCTGGCAAAACTCAACTGTTTAACTCTAGGGGAGTTGGAAGATTTGCCTATTTTCAAAAATAGGGGCGTGTTCCTTTAAAAGACATAGACTTTTGTAAGAGCTGCAAGTGGCTCCTGTCTTAAAGTTTGGCAGTGAATTCATTGAGCACAACTGTATATTCACTCTATTTTGAGTTGCAGTATATCTCTGAAATAATTGGTACTTATTACTTCTGGAAAATAAATTCTGACCAAAGTCAACACACAGTTTCCTCTAATTTCTTCAGAGTTGTCTGCAGAACAAATCACTGTGCTGTAATATAAATGGCATTCACAATATGAACTTCATGCAATAGTCTGAACTGTGACTAGTACCATTACATTTAAAAACCAGATATAAAGCACCTAATGGTCTTAATTAGTAACAAAAATGGACAATTATGAAAACCTATAGTGGTAAAGACAAGGAGATAACATACAAACTTCCATTTGCTCTAAAAAATGCTGGGTTAAAAACAACCCAGGTTGCGATTGGGTTGTTTTAACCAAGCAATTGTTAAATGTTTGCTCAATCGGCTGGGCAGGTTTTTTTTACTGTATGACTGGCTTAAAATGAACCCAAAATAGGTTGGGAATTAAAAATCAGACACATAATTACTAGAGGCAACAATAATAATCAAAAAGTGAACATTTATAAATTAAATGTATTAATAATGTTAATTTATAAAACATGAATAATGTTCATTTATAAAACATATTAACAAATGTTAATTTCCAACATACTTTGGGTTCATTTTATGCAAGCAATACAGTCATTTTTAAGCAATAGTTGAGTTAAATAAAACTACAGCAGGTTGGGCAAACATTTAACCCAACCGCTAGGTTAAACTAACCCATTCATTGGGTTAACACAACCCAATTGCTTGTGTAACGGAGGCTGATCTCAAGAGATGCTCTAGCGACTGTCGCTAGAGTTTGCAGCCTTTAGCCTCCTTGTTAGAGCGTCTGACTCTCATGCTGGCGGACCTGGTCCGCTTAGAGCGGGCGGTTCGAACAGGAGGGGTTACACTGGGTTTTTTTCATTTTCAACCTAACTTGGGTAAGCCAAAAAAGCTGGGTTCAGCCGCTGAGTCATTTTATTGGGTTATTGTTAATATTTTTACCCATTGCTGGGTAGTTTTTTTTCTGTAACTCAGCTGCTGGGTCATTTTTACTGTCAGTACAACTGATGAACCCCCTCACATACACTGTAAAAAAATTATAAAAATATCTCATTACATATTGGCCCAATAAATGACTTCCAAATAATTATCCCCATGCAAAAAGATGCATTGTACTAATCATAGCTGATAACTGATCTTCACTCAAAATTTAAATTGTATATTCACCGAACATATTTAAAGTTACACTGTGTAACTTTTTTAGTTTATTCTTATCTAAAAACACTTAGTTCTTTCAAAAATATATGTGCTCATTAATGTATATTTACTTCTTTCAAGTATTGAAAGTATTCTCGTAAGTTTATAATATGCCATTGAAAATACATACGGGTAAGGGGTTCGAATGCGGGTCGCCATGTTGCCCCTCCATCTTGAAAGTACATTAGCCAAAGAGGGACATACCCGTGAATTCAAGTTTCGCCTTTCGCGTTTTATCACTCGATGGCACCGTGTCGAATGTGGACGAGGTTGAACTGGAAGCCATGTTAATCTTGGACTAAATCGGCCACCGTAGGAGTTAAAACGAAATCGGAATTGAGAGGAACAGAAACTATTATTCACTGGATGGTCATGTACCTTTTAACCGCTAGATGGGGGAAAATTTCACACAGTGTAGCTTTAATTGTGCTCAGTCAATCTATGAAGTCGAAGTGAAAAATCCATGTTGGCTGAACAAGTCCTACGTCCGAAAAACGGTATACGCATGCGCAAAATGCACTTGAAGAAAAACCGTTCATGTGGAGATTTCAAATGCAGCGTGAGCGGAGCCGAACCAGCAGGTGCTGAAGACTGAAACACACATTCCCAAGAGAATAGAGATATTCATCTCACAAAGACGTTGGTGAGTATTTAGCACTGAAATTATTCTCCAGAGTTTTGCTTTATGACCCGTTATGAAGTTTAAAAGACATTTTGTAGAATCACGAGTTCATGCATTCATTGGTTTCATGAGTGTGTTCTCGTTTACCGCATTATTATCTAAAGGTAGCCAATAGTTTTATTTTCCTCATGTCTTATATGTCTAAAACAATAGGTAATAAGGAAATTAAGTCATTTGTGTGATATGTGTGCCATGCGACCTGGTGCCGTTAGATTGCATTTGGAGTCGGCCTCTTTCAGGGCTTAAGTTATTGCCTTTTAATATCAAACACGTCAAGCTCGTGATTTTCTTATGTCCATTCATTCGTCTCATCCTCATTATATAATGAAGTAACTTCTATTCTGTCATTTGCCAGATGTGATGCAAGGAAACTTTGCCATTAATGTTAGTTTTTATTTTTATTTGCAGGTTTTTAGCCTATGCAGTGCCGCGTTTTCTTCACCACTTTAAGACATCCTGTTATGCAGAAGACTTCTTGAATGTATTCAGAGTTTTTCCTTATTGAAAATAAGGTATTTTATTTCTTATTTCCTGTGTTGGGATTTACTTGTTAATAAAGTAATGTGATAAAATGTCAACCCTGTTGTCTGTGTTCTGTATTTTGCTTAATATATTTAGGCTATGTTTTTAGTCATTTTTGTCTTTTGGGCAGTGAGAAATAAACAATTGTGACTACAATTTAAAACTTTTAATTGGACCAATCTCACAGGTTCACTGTAAAACATTTCTCCAATTCAAAATTTTCTAGTGACTGATCACATCTAAATGTTTTAGTTGGCCAAATTGAATTTCGGTGAATTAAATGTTATCAATTCACAGAAATTCAATTTGGCCAACTGAAAAATTTAGATGTGATCGGTCACTAGAACATTTTAAATTGGAGAGGCCTGACATTTTTTACAGTGTTTTTTACAGTCAAAAAACAACCCAGCAAATGGGTTAATGTATAAAACCCAAAATGCTGGCTAAAAATAACCCAGCATTTGTTCTGTCCAATATTTACCCAGTGCTGGGTTGCCAAATATCCCAGAAATGGTTGTTTTTAACCCAGCATTTTTTAGAGCATAGCTTTACTAAAGACATTTGGGGCTTAAGACCTGGAAGTCCACCTCTGGCATCGCTCATGCTTATATGCCAGAGAGGAACTTTCTCCCGGAATTGTTGAGTGAGGAAAATGTGTTTCCCTGTGATGAATGTCTGGCCTTCCTGTAAAAGTAACTCCTCTGGAAAATCGCTAGAGTCACGGCTTTACATACTGGAAGTTTGAATGTACCGTATGGGCACGTCACAAACGTTGATGTTTGCCTGTAGTAGACTGAATATGAACATACAGTGTTCATGTTGAAATTGATCGAATTCTTTCAGCTGGCCAGATGTAAACCAGATTAGTAAACAGCTTGGAATATGTCAATAGTTATTGGTTTATATTTTTTAATGTGCAGGAAAGTCTGCAGATTGTTTAATGAGGGCCCGTGTGCCGGATGCCACTGAGGTAAATGTTATTAGATCAGGGCTGTGTGTACATGTTCCAGTTAGTGTAGCTGACGATTGAGAATAGAAATAGAATTTAACAAGATACCACCAACAATTATACATCCAGCTCAAATTCAGGGATTTGCACTTTTCTTTTCTTTTATGATTCGTTCAAATAATTGTTACAAATGGGTCGAAACTATTTACACAGTCTCATAAATATAACAGTTTCATTATGGGCTTGTCCTCTAATCATAGAGATGCTGCATGTAGTCAAATGAGAGACAACGCTATCATGTAGCCTAACCGTTTGTGGATTAGACAGTTGTTATCACTATATTTATATATTACAATTTTCAAGCCAAACTATAGGTATAGATTTATTGTGTCAGACTGGTGGAGACGTTTTCCTGGTGAACTTGCTGTTGTATTAAGCCTATTAAATATTTGCGGCCTTTAAATAATTTCTAGAGGTTACGCTGGGAGATCAGAAGTGAGGCAATAGTTTTAAGAAGAGCAAACACACACACACACACACACACACACACACACACACACACACACACACACACACACACACACAGGGGAATGATGAGCACGTGCGGCCCATGAACTGAAACCAGAACAGCCATTCATTGACTAATGCATGTGAGCATACAACTACCGGCCAAAATAAGACATTTCCATGTTCATTTGTCTTGCAACAAATCAAAACATTTTATTGCACCTTATTACATTGTAATAAAACTGTTATAACATTGACAGATCAGTGGTTGCCTTATATAATCTGGAGTGTCTATTTATCCTAACTCCGCCCACTGACGTCTGATTGGGCCAGACAAAATTGCGGAAGATGCTGGATTGTCAACAGTGTCAATATTTAAGGTGCATTTGACGCAAAGTCGAATTTGCCTTTTGCCTCGCTCTACTCCATTTGCCCATAACATAACAGATCAGAAAGGCATTTATTTTTAATAAAAATTAAGAAAACATTCAAATAGTGGAAATAACGTGTCTAATGTGTGTTTAATAATGAAGTGTTTAGGGGTCAGTGTAGGGAAGGCTTCATTGTCCCAACAAGGCAGCATCCATTTAATAATTTGAATAAATATAATTATTGACATGTTATTATTGCATACACCGAAAACAAATGTTCCTGCGTGTTCAAATTGCTTCATTAAAATGAGCTAAAGCAGCACAATTTCTATACATTTTGTCCTTGTGTCCTTGTCCAATTTGATTGTGTTCAATTCACTTAAATATAAGTCAAATTGAAGTTTACTCAATCCGTTAGTATTGAGATTACATGAATGATTTGTGTTGCATTAACTGAAACTCGGCGGGATTGTTCGTTCCCAGCATGCCTTATGGCTGAATCTAGAGAGTAAATATTGTTATTTTATATGTAAAAGTGTTATTTTATGTATTTTTGAGCAAGATGAGAAAGGGTGAGACTTGATAGTGTGTAATAGTGTTTAATATTCAATTATGTTGGAAGTATTAGAAAAATTGGGTTACCATCATGGAGAAGAGTGGAGCATTTGCTTCGGCTGTGGACTAATATAACTAATGTCATTACTGCTTTGGTGACGGGCTTTTAATGCTTAGCATTTAAGATGCTAATGTGTGCTATAGCTGGCTAAAAGTTTGTCGACTAGCTAGTGCAGTAAAATTCAGTTGAATGATATTAAAATATATGAAACTGAATTGGATGATTGGATATATGAAATCAAATGCCATCACCACAATTTACTTTAAGACTACTTAAAGGCACAATATGTACTTTTTCGCCGCTAGAGGTCGCTTATTTAAAACAAAAGCGTAGCTTGATGACGCCTGGATTTCGCTGAGCTTTTATTATGCCGCAGACTAGCACTTCCGCTTCTTCCGTTCATGTGAATGTGTGGTAACGCAGTGATGTTTTACCATACACACATTTGAGTGTGTTGAAAGTTATGTTTTAATGCTACTCTGTGCGTTCGCTCGGCGCTACTATGAGACACTTGTTCACACTGCAGTGAGCTAGATGGATATTAGGCCTGGTAAAACTCACGGTAAATCAAGAAAACCAGATTTAAACAATAAGACTAACTGTGTTAAGCTGGATAACAATGATCAGTTTTCTGTCCATGAATGTCTCCAAACAGTTGCTCACCTGTCTAATAAAACACATCGTATATTAAAGCGTCTTTGGTGTTTCCATGGTTTATACAAATAAAATCAAGGGTAACGCGGGTTTGATGTCATAGATAGGCGACTGGTTAAAATTGCTTATTTCTCTGGATTTAAACATTCTTAGAAACATTTGGAACAATGCAGGTACACAAGTCAACAAAATATATAACAGTTCTAGTGTTTTTTGGATATTTAAATCCAAAAATCTTACATATTGTGCCTTTATTTGGGTCAGTTAAAATGACTCCATTCCATTATGTTGAAGTTAAATGGACAAATTATGTTTAACTTAATTGATTCATGTGCGACTGATGTACAAGATTAAATCATGTAAATCCAACGCACTTTTTTTCAGTGTACCGTCTAATGTACAACAACACTGAGGTGCAAATAGTATCTGCCACTATTTATAACTATAAATAACTACTATTTACACTTATTGCAAAGAAAATACGGTAACACAGTTTTTACAGTGTCATTGTTACATGTAATTACTAGAGTAATTATAAAGTAACTATAAAGTATGCATACATGCAACTAACCCTCAACCAAACCAAACCCTAACCCTATAGTAAGTACATGTAGTTACTTAATATTACTCAGTACTTACATGTTTAATTACAATGACAACTATTTTACACAGTGCAAATATGTTTTTTTTTCACTTAGTGTAAATAGCAAATAGCATTGAGTTGCTATTTACACTAATTGCATATAGCCGCTGCCTAAATAATCACCCCCGAGTCAACATGCTGTATTCTTCTTTCACTTAGCTCATTGTCTGTGCCTTAATTTATTTTTATATTGATTAATAATACATTGTTAGCTAACTGCGTGCTTTGTATATGTACATTTCTGATATCCATAACTTGGACACAGTCTCCTCTGATGACAAATCACTGTAAATTGTAATGTAGACGCATGCATTTTCTGTAAAGCTGCTTTGAGACGATATGTATTGTGAAAAGCGCTTTACAAATAAATGTGAATTGAATTGAATAACTACTAATGTGCAAAAATGCTAAATAATTAAACAAATTTACAGGTTTGGTGCTAAATATTAGAGTGACAATTAATATAGAGGAAGGGTCTTCAGGCATCTGCCATACAAATAATGCAAAAACACTAGTATCAGAGCCAATAATTGTACAAATTGCATGAAATGGGGTATTTTTGTATACACTTATAATGTAACATATACCCTTTTATGTCCATTATTTTTCATAAAGGACATTTTTAGCAGGCCCATTTGAAATATATTTCACCTAATGTGTTGAAACAGTCAAGCTTCTCAAACCACTTTTGATATCAATTATTGTAGCTATAATCATGCAACGTGTGCACCACCATTATAGTATTATACATTTATTTCAAGAGCTGATATGACTTTCTGAGCGACATGCGTATAACAGCCCTGTGAAGGCATACTGATATATAAATATTTGAAATATAAGACAGAGCAAAAGCGTGAGTGTTGAGCTTCTCCTCGGCCAGAGGACGATCAGTGAAATCTCCTCATAATCTGACAGAAACCTATCGAGGTTTGGCCTGTATGGATTTGTAAGGTGCGACAGATTCATGTAAATCTGCATGCGTCCTTGTTGTCCGTATGTGATCTGATCGCATGGATATGTACGCCGCTGGAGCGTTGATGTATTCTGTGCGTGATTCTGCAATGGTTCTGCATTTTGTGTAGTTTCATGTATACACCTGTTCTACATGCCAATAACGCTCGGGGCTTTCAAGTGCATGGGGTCAATTCATCAATGAACTCTCATCCCCTTCTTCTTACTTTTACTCATTATTCCTTCCTTCTTTATCCTCTCTCAACCGCTCCTATGCACAAAGAGACAGAGGAATACATAATAAAAAATCAAGAAATCCCACTCTATGTACAGAAAATGCTAACGATACGAATCAATAACAATTTGCGAGCTTATTGAACAAAAGCAACAGTGAGTGTAATTGATTTTTTTTTCCTTTGGACACTAAAATTTCATAATAATCGAACATTTAATCCTAAACAGAATGTAAAAGGTTGGTCTATGCACGCTCCTTCTTTTACTGCACGATTATCTCTGTCAATATTTACAACGGTGAAATAGAATCGCAGCACATTTTAATTGATATTCTCATAACAGGGCACATCAGTGCGCGTTCTCAGACATGGGCGTCATGTCCGATGTGAATGATGTCGACGATCTGCTAAATGTATGTAAAAGAAACGCAATTTGTTCGGCAGCAATGTGGTCTTTCATATAGGTTGCTGCGGGAGTTGTGCTCTTGGCTCAGGCCTCGGTTCTTTCGCCCTGCCCTTGAGATTGTGCAGACACATGGCAGATAATGTTCTGACACCAGAAACTGAAAACCGTCAGGAAATCCTAACAACACTCTCCCTTGTCCTTCTCTCGTGCTCTGGAGAAGAGCGGCAAAGCTCTGAAAACAGGCTTAACTTACTGTAAAGCTGTGAGACACTCGCACCGACTGCTCATCCGTTTCACGGAATGATGTTAGATTAGAAATCGGTGCCTAATCGGATATTTGCTTTAAAAAATAGACTTTTTTTGGGTAAACGGCTTTTATTTTAAACCTTAATTCCAATGTCCATACTGTAATAATTATGTGTAGTTCATTTAGGCTACGAGCAGTTGTCACATATTAGCGTTTAAGTCGAATGTCAAAAGTTATTTTTGTTGACACCTATACACTGTAAACATTATATGATCAATAAGTTATGACAGCATATGTTTTACATTGTGCTAACTCATCAAAATAAGTGAAGCAATTTGCTAGTTATACAAGATACAACTCATAAAGTCACTTTAACGTAATTTAAGTTGAAATGACTTAAACATCCAAGTTAATTGTACTTAAAAATTTCAGGCTGCAACTTTGTTTTTGCAGTGTGGTTTATACTGTTTGTGTGTGTGTGTGTGTGTGTGTGAGAATTCGGTCCTCCAACCTAAAACTACACCATCATCATATTTTGTAAGTTGTGCAACTAGCAAAGACAATAGAACATTATCTCTGTTTTTTTGATAGGCGATAAGATGGAAATGTTCAATAGTAGACATTGGTTTAAAAATTACAATTTACTCCAATATAGAGTCGAGTGTGACAACTAGCCCCACTTATTACACATTAATTACATATAGTTTTTAGTATAACACTGTAACATATCAGAGACACAAACACAACAATTGCAAAATATATCTAAAAAAGAAACAAAATAGAAATTTCCACGTGGTATCACAATGGCATAAAAATGCATTTGACTTCTTTTTATATTTCGAAAAATATTAATACTCGTTAAATTGGTTAGAAATTCGGGGTAACTCTTTGTTTCACAGTGTCCTTATTACACATGTACTTACCATAGTAATAACAGTAAATTACGCATAATTACATGCACCTAACCCTATAGTAAGTACATGTTGTTCATTAATATTACCCAGTGCTTAAATATATAATTACACTGTAACAACGACCCCTTAAAATAAAGCGTAACCAAATGTTGTTTGTTGTATTGGGTGGCGGAAGGGTTAATTGTCCTGTTCCCACAGTCTGGGCTTTGCGCGCAAGGTCAAAGATCTCATTTTACCGAGCGCACGTGCGCGCTGGATTTCTGCTCGAGTCAGCACGCGAGGCGCTGCAAATCCTGCAGGTCGCAACACAAGCGAAGGCCTAAACACAGCCCTGGAGAGAGGGAGACTCAGCACAGCCTGTGCTTCGAGCGCTCCTTCTTTTTCCAAATGATGTAAAATACGCCCCTGTTTTAAAAATACGCTCTAAAGAAAAGCATTTGAAACTCGTTTGAAGAAAGCGACTTGGATTTATATTTGACCATACTATCAAACACATGTCTGTAAATCTATTTAAATGAAACAACGTTTAATCCGTCATTAATAGTGAGCGCGCATAATTCCAGCTCAAAGTTCAGCGGGAGACAAGCAACACAAACAAGCCCTCGGAAATATTTCCAATAAGATCGATTGATGACTAATTGATTACCGGATTCCTGCGAGGCATGATCGCACAATACAGTAAAGCGAGATGTTGCGCAACTTGGACAGACACAGGAATTGACGCATAAAAATGAGTTGCTACGAAATCAATGTCATTTCACTGACTTTAATAAGCAAAATAGGAAACCATTTCTTCCAAAAACAGCAAAAACGAAACAGAAACCAGCCTGAATGGAACAGTCCGAATTGAACTTATTCTTTTTTTCCATTTATATAAACAGATTTGAAAATTGATCCCCTCATAATAGCATGAAATTAACAAACAAAACAACAACCCGCTGCTGCAGTTTACATTTGATTTCAACACAGTTGAATCAGTAATAAACCAAAAAGATTGTTAAATGCATGACTTTTTAACAATATTTCTTAGATGCAAGCACCATGCTTATTCAATATGATCTGACAAGTTTGTTAATTTAATCATTAAAATAAAAACTATGCATCTGGCCAGCAGAACCAGAATCTCGACATAATAATAAAAAAACTAAAAACTAAAAAAAAAAAAACAGAACAGAACAGAACAATAACATGAGACATATAATTTTCATTTTGAGATTATGCAGAACCTGAATCCCTTATTTTTTACTGACCGGCAGAAAAAAAAATAAAGGAAAACATTTAACATTGATCATTGAAACTCTCCATTGAAACACATGCGTAAGTTTTCATGTTAGGCAATAATAATACACAAACCCCTGATTTAGGAAGCCTACACCCTCGAGCTGGATTATAATAACTACATTTTGAAATGTTGGTTTATAAAACTGGCAGCTCATATAGCTAAAAACAAAACAAAAAAACAATTTGGATGAAAGTGTGCCCATTCGTTGAAATCCTAATCCGTCAAAAAGATACGACCTATAAGTATTACTTATATTATAGAATAGCATTAGATTATGCAACAGCCTGCATGAAGGGGGGAAAAAGAAAAGAAAAACACGCGCGCACGCACACACTTGTGTCCCGCTACGATCATGACACAGTTGAAATGAACGAATGAATGTGTGTGTGTGTGTGTGTGTGTGCGGCACTAAAGCCGGTTCTGCCGAAAACAACGAAACAAACAAAAAGACGAAATGAAAACTGCCAATACCGAAATCATCCCCCTCCCCCCTAAAAAGTGCGCTTCTTTTACAAAGTTTGCTTACTTTAAATGCAACTGCAAAATGCCCCATTACTGGAAATCCATTCCCAAAATCATAAAAGTTGGAAAACAATCAGCTCTTCGATGTCGGTTTGTAGGTTTGCTGTTGCATATATTTACAAGTCCAAATGAACCCATACAATGAGCGACCGGAGAGCCAGTCTCATATCCCCAAAAAAGAGCTAAAGATCAAAAACATGCTCTTTATGATACATAATCAACAGAAAGAAAGAAAGAAAGAAAGAAAGAAAGAAAGAAAGAAAGAAAGAAAGAAAGAAAGAAAGAAAGAAAGAAAGAAAGAAAGAAAGAAAGAAAGAAAGAAAGTGTATAAAATAGAAATTATTACCATACATGTCCAGCATGCAGGATTAATATCTTAATGCAGATTTATGTGTTTGTTTTTGTCGTTTTTCCTTTTCTTTTTAATATATAGATCTATATATAACCAAGCAGGCAATAAACCAATGAGATGTTGCATAAAGTTCCCCTGTCGCCTCACTCAGAGTAAGGGAGGTTTTGCATATTGTGGCCAAGTGGGAAAAACAAGTCCAAAGTTTTTCTCTCTTTTTTTTTCGCTTAGCACATGACTTCTTTTTTTTTTTCCTTTTTCTTTTTTGGTGAACAACCGAGGACAAACCAGGTGGAAAGAAGGTCTTATCATCCTAAATACAAAAGCCAGTTCTTCGCTTTTCTTTTGTCGTGAGATCTCTACGAAATGGGTAAAAGTACTACAAGCAACTAATCTACATTTCCCAGAAGACATTCTAACATGTTCTTAGTTGCCGAGGTCGGTGGCGATGATTACATATGCGATTATTATTATTATTTAATATCTGAATGAGCGTATAATGTCTCGGTCTCAGGCATAAGAAGCGCACTGCACTCACATGAAGAACTCTGGAGAGGACGGGTTGTCGCTCGTGGATCCTGCCTCGCGGAACCCGTTCGCTCCGGTCAGTTTCTCGCACTTGAGTTTGTAGGCGTCTCTCTCTCGGGCCAGCCGGTTGATCTCTTGCTTGAGCTGCTCTACCTGGTTGATGAGCTGGGTCTTCTCGTTCTCCAGCACGTGCTTTTGCTGCACGCGCTTGAAGCGGCACGACTGCGCGTAGCCCCGGTTCTTGAGGGTCCGGCGTTTCTGCTTCAGGCGGATCACCTCGTCCTTGGTGAAGCCCCGCAGGTGTCGGTTGAGCTCCCGTACGGACATGGACACCAGCTGGTCGTCGGAGAAGCGGTCCTCCACGTTCAGGCCGCCCCCCACGCCGTGGTGACCCTGGCCCGGGTGGCCGTGCGGGTGGTGATGGTGGTGGTGACGGTGGTGGAGCTGCTGGTGGGACCCGGGCGAGGTAGGAGAAGGGCTGTCGGGGTCCTGACTGTGGTGGTGGTGGTGGTGATGGTGGTTGTGGCCGTGCGCGCCGGGGTGAACTGGCAGGTCGTCGGGGTGATGGGGGATCGCGCCGTATTGGTGATGGTGCTGCGGCTGCTGCTGCTGCTGCGCGTGGCCGTGGTGGTGGTGATGCGCGCCCCTGTATCCGTCAAAGCCTCCTGCTTGCAGCTGCTGCTGCTGCTGCACATGAGGGGGCGGAGGGTGCCCGTGGGCCGTGGCACCGATCAAAGCCTCCACCGCGTCTTCGGGCGTAAGGCTTAACGTCTGCGGGTCGATCTGCTGCGGGTACGCGCTGTTGGGCATCCAGTACAGCTCCTCCAGATGGTTCTTCTGTTCCGTGGGGCTGAAGCTCGGGGAGGACGGCACGGAGCTGCACGGGGTGCTGATCGGAGTGGAGGACACGGAGCCCTGCGGCTGGAGGCGATTGCACTGCCGTATATTGGAGCGGTCGAGCCCCGCCATGGCCTCTTTCTTCACCTCGAATTTCATTAAATCAAAGTCATTGACATATTCCAACGCCAGCGGGCTGGTGGGCAGCTCGGGCCCCATGGCGAGATCTGCGCTCATTGTGTCCCTGTTCTTCAGCAAAGTGTTTACCAACGTCGCAAAACCCGACTTTTGCCTTTCTCCCCCCTCTTTGCGCATGCAATATATTCTGGATGGGTCTCCGAACGCGACGCGCTCGAGCTCTGGAGCATTCAGTGTCACTCGGAATGTCCAAACAGTGGAAGAAGAAGAAAAAAACTTTCAGGACTAATGCACTGCAAAAGACATTTGCCTCATATGGACGAACAGACCTCGACAGCTGCAGTCTTTGGAGTCTACTCGCAGGACTGGAGGAAAAGTCAAGTTTCTCTCTCGCGTCCCGTCGCCGCACTTCAACTCAAAACATAAATAAAAGACACAAATGAGTACCGGAGAAGGGCTCCCGTCCCGATCCCGGATACTCCAAAGTATGTCCTTAAGCCAGCGAAGCAGCGTTGAGGTGGATGTGTGCTGTGTTTTTCCAGCTCTGCACCGCAGAGAGTTCAGCTCGCACTCACTCCTGAGTATTCAGACTGTAGCAGGACGCCAGACCGCTCTGCGCTGTTATAGTCTGCGCGCGCGTGACGTCAGAGGGGGCTGCCGACCAGTCAGATCTGTGGAATTAGCATAATGATCGTTGTTTGTGTGTTGTCAGCTGACGGGATGAAGAAAGGGAGAGTGGTATTTCGTGTATTGACTGATTGGATGTGCGCGTCTAACGAGGAGCCGGTGCTTGTGTAGGCTACTAAAGAACAAGAACAACACGTACTGTAATATTCTAATACGATATGTCATATTCTTATGGAAACCGAAATAGTTTTATTGAACCTTTAAAATGAAGACAAAACCTTGAGATGGATCATGGCTGTTTTATTTGAAACAGATTAATAACAGGAGGTCGCAATACGCAACACAATTGACATTAAACACCAATAATAGTAGCCTAAAGCTTTTATCCATTGCGTCGAAATCAAACAAACATGTTTTAGTCATCTCAACTCAACAAGTAATTTACAAGACCCCCCCCCCCAACCCAACCAAAAAAAAAAAAGAAAAAAAAAAGTAGTGCTTATCTGTTTATTAGAACAAAATATTATTAAAACATCATGGAGATTTTCAAAGTCGTTGTTGCCGATGACGGTGTTTTCTGTGAACGAGGACGACCCATCAGGTGTATGATTTAGTTATGAGTGACTTTTGAATGTTCCACACTGCAGGCTGAGGTGATGCGCTGCGCGTGACGCTGGGTTCATGAAAACTCACCCAACGCTGCCCTCATGCGGCGCGTCTGATCACTCGCGCGCTCACCTCGCGCGCAGCTGTTAAGTAGGGCGATGCGACTGTAAGATTGGCGAGTTTACCTGCGAATAAACTGGAACTGTTACTAATGAGAATAAATAAATCATGTATATATCTGTGAACCTTGAAAGACCCAACACGTTTGTGTTGGAGTAAAAGACGCAATGTTAACAAGTGACCATAAATCGTTACAGCGTCGTGTTTAAGCCAATTGGTTATTAGTGTTATAGGCACACAAACACGTTAATTATTCATTAAAACTGCTTAAAATATTGCTTAAGTTTACTGTGAACAGCCATAATAAAACACCTATTGTTTTGATTCTTTTTTCAGTGTCGATCTTTGTCTTTATATATATATATATATATATATATATATATATATATACAATTTAATGATTGTATGTCAATTTAATAATTACATGTAATTTCCTCTCTTTACATTTGACGCAAGATTGCCTACATTTTACGATTTGCCATATTGCAATTTTTGCGAATTATGTCATCTTTGTTTAGATATTAATATAATTAACTTTAAGAAACAGTCACATGAATGATCCTGCATGCTAAAATGTAGCAATCCAATCAGTCCGGCCAGTTTATTCAGCAAAATAACAACTGCGCAAAATATGTATAGCCTGTTATTTAAGCGACACCCTGTGAATAACCTCACACATCTATATTATTACAATTATATTATTTTAATATATTTTATAAATTGTATAATTTTCCTTTTTCTTTCCCCACTTTGAAAAGTAATTCTTTTGTCGGTCATTGCGAATGTTACTCACCCACATCCCAAACAATATGTGCATCGCATCTCCACGTCAACTACAAAGCCAACAGTGGATTCTTTCATCGATGTTAAATAATACAGAGCCATTAGACTCATATCATACCGCGTCACTGCAAAAGATCATAAATCAGTCGAGGAAACATGTTGAGTCCGCCGGTACCGGGCCCCATCATCACGCGCACCGGGCCCGTACACAGTCGCGCGCGCGCTCTGATTCCTTCAGACTCGCCTCTACTGGTTTCTCTCTCTCTCTAATGGAGAGGAGATGCAAAAAACTCTCATGTCAGCAGCATATTGGTGGTTAATGATCTATTAAGTGATCCTCTTGCTTATGGACAGCGGAAAAAGTGTTGATGCACGCTTGTTTGGGCCTAATGAGATTCCCATCCTACGAATTTTAGGAATGAATAAGAGAAATAAAATCAGCTCAGAGATGTTTCAAAGAGCAGTTGTCAAAGGGAGACGTTGTGGACCGTATGCCGGTGAAACTATCAGGCCTGAGACTCTGGGCTTGGGAAGGATGCTCTTCATGAGGGCTTTTTTTTTCTCATAAGGATTTGACATTTCAGCCGTGGACATTACGATAAGTATGAAATATCTCATTGTAACTATATCTGCATTTCTGGAAGTGTGATAAGTCGAGTGCATTTCGCAGTTTTTCAGTTCAAAACATGCAGGCTTCGGAAAGAGAGAAAAAAAGAAAAGGCACATTTAATGAATGATTTCGTTTGATGACTGCGCGCGCGCGCCTGAGAGAGTGAGAGAAAGACAGACAGACAGAAAGTATTCTCTTGTTCCCTCTCCATCTTCCTCATGGGACACAAACAGGTCATGGGCGGTTGCGAAAGGCTTCAGTTCTGCTTTCTAGAAGAGTAAAGTGGGAAACAAAATACATCATCTATTAAGAGAGATGCTTATCAATATGTAACAGACTATAAGAACTTGAACCAATTCACCACTGCTAATATTACAGATCAACTTTTCTGGGAGATTCTTATTTCCAGTATTATCTGTAAATAGACCGTTCAGGTTTATATTGCGCATATTTATTAATATGTACATGAGTCTTGAAAACAGCTTTAAAATGCACACAATTTATGGTAATACTTTATTTTACAGTGTTGTTATATATGTTGCATGTACTTACCAAACAGTAATGCTGCATTATTACATGCAACTAACCCTCAACCAAACCCTAACCCACGTAAATATTACTCAGTACTTAAATATATAATTACACTGTAACAATGACACCTTAAAATAAAGTGTAACCCAATTGAATTGTGTTTAATTATTGTGTCATTATTAGGCTAAATCTGATGTAACCTGTAGGTAATAATGAATTATCAATGGCAAACGTTTAAAAAACAACTTTCAAGGCATGCTTAAGTAAAAGTTTCTAAGCCATAAAAATGCGTTTAAAACAGATATATCTTAAAGGCAGCCAGCAATGCCTTAAAATATGAAAAACAAACAAACAAACAAAACAGCGAACATTATAGACGAGCTGTTAATGTAACGATACAGGCATCCAGAGATATGAAGACTTACAGGCTGTCGGAAGACAGAAGAGTCCGAGTGCGCTTGATTCGATATAAAATGTATCGCGCCGTGATGCTGGATGAAATCGAGAGCGATCCACTTTTCCAAAGCGAGGAACTTCATAACGAGCAGCCGAGAGATTTCCAAGAGCGCGACGCCCCTAGTGGAGAAAAGCCGCAGACGCAGAGCAGCGCAATCCAGCATGCAACTTTTCTTTCTTTCATTCTCTCTTTATCTTTTCTAACGCAGATAAATAGCTGATAAACGACCGATAAATAAATACATAAATCTACATATTTCAAGTTGCATGAAAACAAAGTCACACAAGACATCAGACTTCCACTGAATGAGACACATTCACTGCAGACCCACAAAGCAATGGCTTATTTGTGACAAGTAGGGTTTTATTAGAAAATCGCTTGCATTTGGCACGTAATAATACTTTGCACGGTGTTATTAAAAATGCATGTGATATAATCAAACCGATTTTTTTTTTCAGTGGTAAAGAGTTGAGTGTGTTTGGAGCCCGCCTTTATTAAACACGACGCCGTCAATCAAAGAAGGCTTTACACTATAATGACTGATGAGGGGAAAGTTGAGGATATCGCTATTAGACATGGAATTATGGTTTATCTTTGGTTTAAGGATTCCGTCTGACCTACATGATAATCACCACCTCATTATCATCAATCATCGTTATATACTGTCTTTATTATTAATATCCATAATTTGCTGTATGAATGCACGTAAAAGAGACCTAAAATACAGGGATAGTTTATTTAAAAACAGGCTATAAATAATTAATAAGGGGGGGGGGGGATATTTCAGAATGTTGCATTTTACAGTTTGACTTTGTGCCAAATGAAGCGGTGATATTTTTTTTTTAATAGGCTATGTGGTTGGTTATTATCAGATGCGCTTTATTTCCACAACACGTATCAAACGCGTAAAATATTTATATTCTGTAGGCTATATCATTTTAAGAGTTTCGTATTATTCGTGATATTAATAGCTCAAAATAACGTCTGTTTTGGAGGGAAAAGCTTTTATGTAGCGTTGTGACAGTGATATTGCTTTAAAAAATGTTAGAGCACAAATTAAATGTAATGCAAAATCAGCTTTTATAAATTATTCAAGATTTTGCACTGAATCCAAAATTCAGTAAAACGTAAATGTGTGGCATAGCTACAAATAATAATGCAAAATCTAATCTAATAATGCTAATGCGTAACTGAAGATATGATTTAAATGCTCCTATACATAGATTAGTATTGTGAATAGAAAAGCAAGGTCAGATGTCAGGAATTAAAGCACTTAGGCTATATAGCGTGAATGTGAGTAGCCTAATATTTTCCACAATTTACCGTAGGCCTATCTCTCAACATTTCCGAGAACCAAACGCGATGTTTTAAATATGGAAATGCTACGCATACTTGTCCCGATTTACCCAGTGCCCCCAGTTGACCGAATACTGGTAGAGATTTGCCAGAGGATGCTCCAGGCTGCGAGAAAAGCGAAGGGAGATGAGAGGGAAGCGCAAACTCTCCAATAACGCGAATAATTGCGAGTTAGGAGACAGAGAGCGCGCGCGGTGACGGAGGCGGATGAGCAGAAGAGTAGGAGAGGTGAGAATAAAAAAGAAAAAAGAAATGCTTGCTAAAAATCATTAATCTTGCCGGGATCTGTCACGGCACGCCGGCGACACAAAGAGGGTCCAGAGAGCCGGAGCAGTGAAGTCAGTGACCCGCTGCCAATTGCTTGTGAAAAGCCCACCAGCCTTTAATAGACTTTTGCTGATCCGACACTTGTTTGCGGGCCGGCACAAAGGGCCGATGTGAGCACCTGACAGCAGCCCGCAGGCCCCGGGCTCCACTCCTGCCCCGTGATGAATGACCCTGAGCCCGGGAGGAAGAGGAGGGTGGGCACAGACGGGCTGGGGGGTGTAAACAGAGCCGTGGACGGACGGGGATTTTAGGAGTTTGATGTGCGAAAACAAGAGTGGACAGAGGCCAGGATTAATTGTCAACTAATGCAAGATAGTGTTTTATATTCATGCAGTTGTTCATTTAAGCAGCCCGTTCGTTTGCTTGTTCTGCATTCAATTATTTATTCGTTGGTTTTATTTTTTTTGCTTGTGCATTTGTTTGTTTATGTTGCCATGGAAATTACATAGTAACTTCTTTTCTCAAAATGAGGTGACTGAAATGTCACATTCAGAAAAATGTGTGAAAATTAATATCAAAATAATAATGAAAAATCAGTTCCAGAGTTGCCATAGTTACTGTGTTTTACCTTTTTATGTTTTTATTTTTATTTTATTGCTTGCTGTGGTAATCTGATTTAGAGGGAAACCCTCTGAACTACAAGATTACAGATCTCTCCTCTCAGATAACTGCAGAGAGAGAGAGAGAGAGAGAGAGAGAGAGAGAGAGAGAGAGAGAGAGAGAGAGAGAGAGAGAGAGAGAGAGAGAGATTTTCTCACCCCTTACTCAAAGACAAGGCCGTTTAGCCTTGATATATTGGACTCTGAATACATTCCATTCTCACCCCACAAATTCAAATGGTTTGCTCCAATCCTCACCCAAACATTAATACGGATTGTTCCAATGCATCCATACACTTTTTCCACAATGGAGAAGTTAGACAGTGCAGTTAAAAAGTTAATGCTTATGGTTTACTTTTCAACAAACCACTCCTTATCTGTTGAATGCTAAAGGATACATCTCCTCTCTCATACTCTTATTTCATGTATTTGCGTAGTGCATCTGTGCCAATGTAATAGAAGATGTCCTGTAGTTGTTTTGGGAAAGGGGTGGGGATGGAGTGAAGATATGCAAACACACACATGTTTGTTTTTGTGAAATGTGAGGACATTCCATAGGCGTAATGGTTTTTATACTGTACAAACCGTATTTTCTCTCCCCTTACACTGCCCCTGTCCCTAAACCTAACCCTCACAGGAGACTGTGCAGTTCACTTTCTGTGAAAAAAACCTTGTTCTGTGTGATTTATAAGCATTTTGAAAAGTGAGGACATGGGGAACGTCCTCATATTTCACCCTCTTTTTGTAATACCTATGTCATACCCATGTCATTATACACATTTGTGTCCTGATATTTCACGAAAACATGCCCACACACACACACACACACACACACACACACACACACACACACACACACACACACACACACACACACACACCCCCCCCCACACACACACGCACACACACACACACTAACCCTACCCTTAAACATACCCATCACACACACCCACACACACACACACACACACACACACACACACACACACACACACACACACACACACACACACACACACACACACACACACACACACACACACACACACACACACACACACACACACATAATGGTTTTTATACTGTACAAGCTGTATATTCCCTCCCCTTACACTAACTCTACCCATAAACCTACCCATCACACACACCCACACACACACACACACACACACACACACACACACACACACACACACACACACACACACACACACACACACACACACACACACACACACACACATAATGGTTTTTATACTGTACAAGCTGTATATTCCCTCCCCTTACACTAACTCTACCCATAAACCTACCCATCACACACACACACACACACACACACACACACACACACACACACACACACACACACACACACGCACACACACACACACACACACACACTAACCCTACCCCTAAACCTACCCATCACACACACAAAATGGTTTTTATACTGTACAAACTGTATATTCCCTCCCCTTACACTAACCCTATAAACCTACCGATCACATACACACACACACACACACACACACACACACACACACTAAACCTACCCATCACACACACACACTAACCCTACCCCTAAACCTACCCAACACACACACTCACAGACACACAAAAACAAACACTCACACAGACACACACACACACACACACACTCACTCACTCACTCACACAGACACACACACACACACACACACACACACATGAATTAATGCTTATAGCGCTGGATATTGCTTGATATTTCTGTATCATGCAAAATCATTATTTATAGATATAATGTGCTTTTCCAACATACAATTTTATTCAGATATATAAAACATATAAGCATGTTTATTACGTCAGTTTTTCACATTCACCCTTCTGCAGTCTTTTACTACAGTAACAGAATCATATACACATGTACCAATTCAACACCACAGACAAATAAAGTTCTCCTGTCGAACAGGTACAGGAATCTGGAGTACATTCAGAAGAACCGATTGAGAGAGGGATGGAAACAAAAAAAGAAACAGCAAACATGGGGGGGGGGGGTGGTTATAGCTTGTAAATAAATCTGTTTGGGAATTGGGGGTGTACGGATGAAATATGGAGCCCGGGATGTAGAGCAATGTGAAAAACTAGGGAACGCCAGGGAATAACAAATCTTCCCACGTAGCTCCCCGGAAAAATAAATACGCGGCTCTGTAAGAGCCATCCATCTGGGATACGAATCACAACAAAGACGTTCCCTGAGCACCCCTCCTCTCTCCCCAGCCTCCTCGTCCTACACCTCCTCATCTACTCCTCTTACTCCGGTTTATTTGGTCACTCATTTTTTATCCCTCTTTATTTATTTGTTTGTTTGTCAGATCAAATGGAAACTGCCGGTGGGGAAGTCAGGGGGTTGTTTATTGGTTTTATAAATGAAATGTGATTTTTCTCTCTCTTAAATGGTTATGGTGGTGATGGTGTGTGTGTGTGTGTGTGTGTGTGTAGCTCTAAGTAATGACTGCACACCAGGGAGTTTATAAACAAATACCACCAGTGACCATTTAAAAGTCTTGCTGGTATATTGGATTGAACTAGTCCGAATGAAAAGATGCTTCATAAAGCCGGAGCCCGACACACATTCATTTTGTCCGTCGCAGAGTGCATTAAGACTCTGCATCATTGACATGCCGTAAATTTGAGGGATATTAAAGATCTGATAGGAAAAGCGCTGCGTTTGATGCCTATCGAGAAATATATATGGCTTTTTTTTTTGCACCGCAGCCTCTTATTCACAAATGCCTGCCGAAAAATGGACTAATTTTACTGTGTACTTTCACCGTTAAACACCATGAAGGTTAAGTATGAACATTGAACAATACACATGTGTGGTTCAATTTCATATTTTAAAAGTATTAAATACTGAATTGAGTTGTAGAACAAACACAAAAAAAGCAAATCAATTATTGTTCACGAAAAATGTGGCATTTATGGTGTAGATTAGGTCATTTAGCTATTTTTCTAGATGCTAATTGAAATGTCTGATAACTTTCTTTTTTAATTGTTTGAAAGATGCTTATTGTTCGTATAATTGAGTTGTCGGTTATAGGATCATTTTTATGTTTGAGCGTTAAGGTTTATGATCCTGCTTGGAACGAGAGTTAGAAAATGAATGAGCTTGACTGAGGTGATGTCTTTTTTATTTCAGGTTACAATCCCAATTCTGCTCAGCAGGCATTATCTGAAGCGCTCCTGTGATCTGTATCCGTTTCTCCTCTTCTTTCTTATAATTGCTCTTTAATTGCTTTCTAATCAGGCAGAACTAAGCACCTGGACCCGTGTCCTGAGAATGTCCCACGCCGTCGAAAACATCCACTGGAAATATGTGAGTTTGAAATTATGAAGATTGAAAATAATTGGGTGACACTTTATTTTGATGCTCCTCCAGCAGACTTTGCAACTACATGTCAACTTATTCGGTAACACTTTATTTTAAGGTGACGTGGTTACATGTACTTAGAAGTAACTAACCCTAAACCAAACCCTAACCGTAACCCTATAGTAAATGCATGTAGTTCATTAATATTACTCAGTACTGGAGCCCGACCGATATGGGTTTTTGGGGCTGATACCGATATTAGGGAGTAAAAAAAGTCTGATATCGATATATCGGCTGATATTTTTTATGTATACTATAGTACAGTACTAGTCAAGTCTGGACACACTTTCCTATTGGTGTGTCCAAACTTTTGACTGGTACTGTATATATAATAGAGTATATACATAATATATTGTACATAAATACAACAGACCAAACATATAAATTAAATAAACAGTTCTTTTCAGGTTTTTCATGTAGGTCTCAACTGGATTTTCAGGTACAGAAATAGTAATCAAATTTAAAATATCACTTTATAGTCTTCACTGTAAAAATATGGATTAACCCTTATTAAAGTTATTCAGTCAAAAGCCGTCAGTGTTTCTTCCTTGTTCTTTTTCTTTTTTTGTCTTTTGTTATCTCGTCTTTTATGAGAAAATGTAATCTTTTACGTTTTCTCATAAAAGAGAAAACAAGATTGACAAGATTGTTTCCATGTTTTTACTGCTATATGGTAGGGGTAGCTATTACACATCTTCTGAAAGAGTTCTGAATCTCCTGAACAAAACACAGGTGAAGAAGAAGCAGAAACAAGTGATCTCATATAAGCAGATGCATATGTAAAACAATGCAATCATCAACATTAAACATCATATAAATCAAAACTGCATTGTTAGTGAATGAAATGTCGACTCAGGACGAGTTACAGGACTGTGAAGCTTTGGGGGTGTTAGTCGCGATTTTCTCAAAATATTGCTTTTCTCATGAAACTTACTCACATTCAAGTGTTGATAGAAAAGAATGCATGAAGCTAGAATAAAGCAGATGCTCTGCTCTTTTGATATATTGCATGCTCAGATATTCATACAAGAAGATATTCTGTGGGCCATGAAACTTGTGAAAATGAGCAAAAACGCTGGCGGTGACTGGCAAATTTAATGTCTGCATTCACTTAAGACATAACTGACAATGTTTATGATGATACTCGACAAGAGAGGCATTTTTGTGTGAATATTCGCGTGCTGTGAGACGTGTAGGCACGCGTTCATATCTGCGGCATATACGCGATATATCTGCGACAGGCTCATATTTGAGCTTTTTACTTCTGGTGACTGCCTTAATAAGACCTAAGGGTATTTTTACAAATAATTTTCCGCCTGGCTTTATTTACTAAAAAAGCTTGTAAAACATCAACCCTGTTGTGCACAGACAATTGACACACCTCTTTTTTTTCAAGACAATTTGCACTGTCAGTATTTTTGTGTTGCATTGATGTCACCTGAATGTAAAATAAGTTATGGGACCATAAAGACAAATGAAAACATAAAACGGAAATTGAATCACTCAAATATTTATTGAAAACACACACAAATAAATAAAAGCTAAGCATATTTCCTCTGGAAAACAGTTTGTTCAAGTCTTTGGAGTCCTGGAACTCAGGAATGAACATGAGAACTTTTACAGAACCAAAACTATTTACATTTTTCCAAAAAAAGTCCAGGCGTTTTTGGCCTCTTTGGATTTTGAATATTTACTGGTGCCAAGCCTCAAAACAGTTCCTATCAGGAACTTCTCCTCAAACTTTCTCCTCAAACTTTTTCCTCAAACTTTCTCCACAAAACTGCAGCGCGTCTCTCTCTCTCTCCTCAACACTAGCCGTGCGTCTCTCTCTATCCACAATAACAGAGCTGTGGTTCATGCGTAATGACGCACACCAACGTGGATGACGGATCAGCCTGTCATTGGTCAAACCCTCATCCAAAATGGCAGCTAGCATCGCGCTAGCGGCAAAAATGACGGAAAATTTATAAATTATGGACATCAAGTGGATAAATCTTGGATGTAAGCGTTTTGATTTATTGCTGAACAACTCCAAAAAGATGCACATGTTCCAGGCTGGATAGAAAACCTTCTGTAAAGGCTACAAAGACACCAAAGACACCCCTGTGATGGCTAGCTCGTTCGCTTTCTGCTGGAAAAAATGGTAAGAAAATCGATAAAAGTTTCATGAAATAATATAGATATTCATCCGAGGTGCCGTGTGACGTCGTGGGCGATGCCTTCAGGCTCTGAGGGTTAAGCTTCAAAATGAATAAAAGTTGTGTTCATCTGTGATAATTATCTTAACTCTTTCCCCACCAGCATTTTTTTAAAAAGTTGCCGCTAGGGTTTTTGATCGTTTTCACAAAAATGTTATGGCCCATAGAATATTTTGTTGTATGAATATCTGAGCATGTAATATATCAAAAGAAAGAGCAGACCCTCTGCTTTTAAACAAACAAACAAAAAGGTTTTATTCTAGCTTCATGCATTCCTTTTTCTATCAACACTTAAAATGGGTAAGTTTCATAAAAATAAAAACAACTCCAAATGGGATTTAAAGTGATGATCAAATGGAGTAGATCGAGTCCATCAACACCCCCAAAGCTTCACAGTCCTAGAGCTCATCCTGGGTCGACATTTCATTCAGTAACATTAGGCAGTTTTGATTTATATGATGTTTAATGTTGATGATCACGTTATTTTACATATGCATCTGCTTACATGCCGCTTGTTTTTTTTGCGTCTTCTTTTCTTGTGTTTTGATCTGGAGATTCTGTACTCTTTCAGAAGATGCGTAATAGCATCCCCTACTGTATAACAGTGAAAACACAGAAACCTAGAAAATTCTGCGTGTGGCAGGGAAGCGTTTTCTCACAAATAACTGAAAATTCCGTTATTATGAAAAATAACTTGTTTTGTAGCAATAATCCAAAAGCCTATGGGAAAATCCTATTGGGTTTTTATCAAGGGGACCAGCGCGATGTGAACTGCCTACAAAGTGACGGCACTGCTCTATTCAACTCGCTAAAAGGGGCTAGTAGGAGTGACTGCATTACCTGCTGAGATCCACCCGTATTTGGCGGGTTGGCGGGTGTTAATGTCAAGCTCTACTCAGTACTTAAAGGGTTAGTTCACCCAAAAATGAAAATTCTGTCATTAATGACTTACCCTCATGTCGTTCGACACCCGTCAGACCTCCGTTCATCTTCGGAACAGAAATTAAGATATTTTAGTGTAAATCTGATGGCTCTGAAAGGCCTCCATTGGCTCAATGGCACCGTTCACTCTCAAGACCCTTAAAAGGTACTAAAGACGTCGTTACAAAGTTCATCTCACTACAGTGGTTCTAAAATAACTTTATGAATCGGCGACAATAGTTTTTGTGCGCAAAAAAACCCTAAATAACGACTTACATAGTGATGACGATTTCAAAACAAAGCATCATGAAGCTTCGAAGCGTTATGAATCACTGAGTCGATTCAGCGGTTTGAATCGCCAAATTTCAGCAGTTTGACACACGATCCGAATCATCATTCGGCTCAGTCATTCATAACGCTTTGAAGCTTCATGATGCTTTGTTTTGAAATCGTCATCACTATGTAAGTCGTTATTTTGTTTTTTTGTGCGCACAAAAACTATTGTCGCCGATTCATAAAGTTATTTTAGAACCACTGTAGTGAGATGGACTTTGTAACGATGTCTTTAGTACCTTTTAAGGGTCTTGAGAGTGAACCGTGCCATTGAGCCAATGGAGGCCTTTCAGAGCCATCAGATTTACACTAAAATATCTTAATTTGTGTTCTGAAGATGAACGGAGGTCTGACGGGTGTCGAACGACATAAGGGTAAGTAATTAATGACAGAATTTTCATTTTGGGTGAACTAACCCTTTAAGTGAGTAAGTACAATGTAACTACGTAACCTTAAAGTAATGGGTTACACTTTATTTTAAGGTTTCATTGTTACAGTGTAATTATTTAAGCACTGAGTAATATTTAGTAACTACATGTACTTACTATAGGGTTATGGTAGGATTAGGGTTTAGGGTTGCATGTAATTATGCACAAGTAACTGTTATTGCTATAGTAAGTACATGTAACAAGCACACTCTGAAATAAAGTGTTACCCACATAATGTGTAACCACTTATTCTGTCACACTTTAGTTTAGGGTCCAATTCTCACTATAACTCAATAAGCTCCTAATTACTGCTTATTAATAGTTAGTAAGGTAGTTGTTAAGGGATGTAGAAAATGGTTGTGCAGAATAAGGCATTAATATGTGCTTAATAAGTACTAATAAAGTAGTATGTAATATGCATGCTAATAAGCAACTATTTAATAGTGAGAATTGAACCCTAAACTAAAGTGTTACCACTTACTACTGACCCTAGCAGTCTACTACAACCTACTGATACTCTAGTGAGAGATTGTGACGTGTAGTTGCTTAAAATTAGTAGAAAGTCTAAAATGGACCATCAAAATAAAGTCTTAACAATAATTGATTAATATGGTCACTACTGTCTTCAATGTTGCAACTTTTGGAGTGGAATTCTGTGAGTGACCTAAATGCAATAAATTAATGTTTTTTATATTCATTTAGTTTTAATTTAATTCATTAATTAAAAGTCTTTCACAATCACTTCCAGTATTTTTTTTTAATAGCCTTTATATGGTCTATGTTTGGTCACCGAATCATATGGAATGGATGTTTAATGGCCATTTTCGTTTGTAAATAGTTGATGTATTGCACCCATATCTGCTTTGGTGAATGTTTCCAAGAAATTTCCTCTCCTTTTCAATCGCTGAACCGAACCATGTATCACTGCCACCCCGGCCCACGTGCCACATAAATTAAATGAGTTTCTCTTTGTGCTCTCAACAGCGTGACGTTGTTGCTGTTTCCCTGCCTTTGGAATATCATCACTATCATGTGTGTTAAGGTACTCTTGTATTGTAACGCTTCTTCAACCATGTCTGTCTCCCTTGTTGTTCAACTCTGATTTCACACTTTGTGTCCTGTGAAATATGCCCTTTACTTGTCTACCCGCAAACCCCCTCCTTTCTCTTATACACAAGCCTGTCAAGAACATGTCTAGGTCAGATTTTACCCCAAAATCAATAATAATAACATTTTGTTTAAAAAAAAAACAAGGTCGTTTTTGGTCTATTAGATAGTTTATGGTAGCACTTTAGTAAGGGGAACACATATTCACTATTAACTACGACTTTTGTCTCAATAAACTCCTAATTTAATGCGTATTAAGGTAGTTGTTAAGTTTAGGTATTGGGTTGGATTAAGGGATGTAGAATAAGGTCATGCAGAATAAGGCATTAATATGTGCTTTATAAGTATTAATAAACATCCAATAGCCTAGTAATATGCATGATAATAAGCAACTAGTTAAAAATGAGAATTGAACCCTAAAATAAAGTGTAACTTTGTTTAGTCTGTTAGGTTTTTTAACATGATCCGATCACTCTTCGCCATTCCCTCCAGGCCGCTTTATCACAAGGGCTTTAAAGTGATTTTGTTGCATATGGTTTTAGCACTGTATCACTACAGAAAGCCTATACAGGAATAAAGCGAGAGAAAGAGAAACAGATGTTGAGAAAGATATATGGAGCTAATGTGAGACTTATCTCAGGGTTTGGTAATTACAGAGGAGAGTTTCCTGCTGTGATTTCCTGTGCAAATCTTGCCCAAAGTATACTTAAGCGAAGTACACACACACATGCAGTGTTTTTGGTTGTGAGCTTGCCTCTCTGAAACTCTGAAACAAATCTGTCATGGACCTCAGCGAGTGAAAGCGACTGTAATAGAAATAGAGAGGGAGGGCAGAAGCTTTTAGAGCCAATCACTCCACCCACCCTCTGAAAGTCACTTCCTGTGGTAATGGACTGTCCTGATGGGAGTATGATATGTGAAATAAAGTGAAGCCCACACATCACCTGTAGCTCACTTAACTCAACAGTTCAACACACACACACATATACTGTATATACATTACATTATATAAAAATGTAATGTCATTTTATTTGGCTTGTATTAGGCTACCGTTTAATAATCATGTGCATTGGTAACATTAAAGTGCTAAATGCAAGAAGTGAAAACTGATTTGTTGGCTAAATTTAAGAATTTTTGTCTGGCAGGCTGCTGTAGAACATGAAGTCCTGAAGCTTTTACTTTGCAATTACAACATTAAGTCTATTCCCAGTGAACACATTTGTCCTGCAGGTTTCCAGCACATGGCTGTACAGTGTTGTACAGAAGATGGACTGAGTCTGTTTGGGTCATATTTACATCTCACACAAGTGTATGTGAGAGTGTATGAACAATCGGAGGTAAATACGGCGCCGACAGCCCATTTGTTTTTTAGCCGATGGTGATGCATGTTTGTGCAGCATGTAGCACATTTGTACAACAGCGGGCCAGGAAAGGGAGGTGAGTAATGAAGCAGTGCTTCCTGTCCACTCTCAATGCTATTTTTATTAGTGTCTCTCTTATGCTTTCCATTTTTCATATAGCGTGGGCTGGTTGACAGGATGGACATTGCCCGGCTCTTGAGAGCACGGGAGACACTGGGAGAGGTGATCGTGGCTCAGCATGCTCGGGTTTATTCCCTAATGTCATCATCGGTCTAGTGTCTCAGCCTGACTGGTAGTAGCCACCCAAAATGCACATGTACATCGCTGAGACATCTGTGAAAGAGTGTACGAAAGATGGACCAAGTCATTTTTTCTTTTGCCATGGAAGTATATCATACGTGGAAAATGCTATTCATAAATCCCATACATCTCAATGGCAGCTGCTTGGCTGACACATGCAGCCTTGGAAGTCTTTTACTATGCTGTCATCTTTGCTCATTGGTACTCAATTCCAGGGACATTTTTTTTATTTTATTTTTTTGCTGCTGCTGCTTTTTAACATCATGGTTGCGAATAATTACTAGTAAAGGATATGGGACTGTGCACATCCATGTTGTGCTATTTGCAACACAGATCATTGGAAAAACAATATTTTTGCAAAACTCAAAATAGCATAAATCACTGCAGTTTCCAGCTGAAATGAATGCTAGAGGCAGTAAAAAAGCAACAACTTGTATTCCTTTTCACACAAAATTTTGATTATAGGGGCAGAGAGGTTGCCAAACTCACTTTCATCTTTGTTTTTTTTTGGATTGAACTGAATGTGCTTTTAGTGCCGCTCACTGGACATTTCACTTTGAAAGTGTTGTGAAAGTTTCAAGATGCAGCATAATATAATTTAGCAGAAATGAGCCTGGTTTGACTATTAGCGAATCAGTGTAAGTAATCATGACATAATTTTGTGGTTAACAAGTAATTAGCACATTACATTTACAGCGTCTTTGATTGACTTAAAAACCTATGGGGGTCCAATGAATCAGAGGAAATTCTTATAAAAGGGTTTTATTAGGCCACTAATATGACTGCAGACATCATCACATGTGAGTAGAAATTATTACAATGAATGTGCCGAGAAGGCTCGTCCTCGCACCTCAACAGAGGAGGGAGGGTGGGGGCTCTGGAGGTGGACGAGGGGCTGGTGAAGGGCTGGAAACAAGAGGAGCTGGTGGCGGGAGAAACCAAGGCGGCACTGATGGCGGGAGGAGCCAGGAGCAGGAAGAGCCACACGGGGACTTAGAGCACAGCTAGGATGAAGGCCCATGGCAAAGTCAAGGTAGGGAGAAGCCATGGTGGAGACTTGGTAGGTGGACCTAGGGGGATGACAGATGGAGACAGAGGAGGTGGAGATGTGCTTCAGAGATGGAACCAGGGTGCCAGAGGATTGAGGAGGTGGGACTGAGGACCAAGGCGAAGCCCAACGGAGCAGAAGAGGTGGAAGGACAAAGCACAGCTGAAGTCCATGGCGCATGCAGAGCGACATCTGACCAAGGCGAAGCAGGAGGGAAGTGGGAGCCCGGTGAAGCCATAAGGATGATGATCCTAGGTGGAGCTGAGGGAGGGAGGGACCAAGCTGGAGCCGACTGGTTGACAAGCGTGGAGTGATGGGGTCGGCAGCTGGAGGTGGAGCCAGGGGATCCTCTTGCCAAAAAGGAACTGGAGACTGGAAGACCCAAAGCAGATCCATGCAGAAGAGTAGAGTCAGAGGAGGAGCCGAGGGACTGAAGGGAACCAATGGAGGCGGGGCATAGGAACTGGCTGTTATAGGCAGAGGGAGGCTGGACGAGTTCTTTGGAGACACAGGAGACTTGGATCTGGTCAGGCTCCGGGATGATGGTCAGCTTGGGCATCCACTCTGGCTCTTGCTTCATCACAGGCTCTGGCTCTTTGTCTGCGGTGGGCTCTGGCTTGGGCTCTGTGCAGAGTGGGGGAGGCGGCTGCCTGGGCTCTAGGTTTGGAGCTGGACTGGCGTTGTCCTCTTCCACTGGGCTGACAGTGAATGGACACTTAACATAGGCAGCAAAGTTTTCCAGAGGACCTCAAAAACACACACAAAGAGCGGTCTGGAAAGTTCGTAAGGCACGGCAGGTCTAAAAAGTCTTTGGTGTGGTCCTCAACAACCATGAAACAGTTGTGCTGATTTTACATTTTCAATTGGAAACACGACAGATGAAGACGGACGTCTCAGTGACGTAGGCAGAGGAAATGCTAAAACAACACTCTCATGGCAATGTGGCTAATTTGAATGAATTTGTAAAATTTCGTTCTTACTTTTTGAATGCCCCACTGACAGTTAGGTTGAGGAGTGGACCTTTTTTAATTGCTTGTTTTTATACAAATCACATACAAATTCATATGACATTGTCTCTATAAAATAGTTACATTTGATTGGGTCCAATTGAGTTATTTATCCAATTGAGTGTATTGTTAAACAATTATATTTGTGTATTTTAGTGTAAAGCTATCTATAAGGGAGGTTTGACAAAGATGACACATGTAAATATGTAGTTTTGTGCAAGCTGAGCTAAAACAACTGAAAATAAACCAATTCCCAAGACTGATGATTCACAAAGTCGTTCAGATTATATGCTCTTTCATGGCCCTGGGGATCCACAGTGTTTCACATCCTTTAATTTAGCACAGGCTTTGAAACAGGCAGATCTAATGGGGCCTCTTAATTCGGATGACAGGTTTAGCGGCAGTGAGTTATAGCAGCGCAGCATGTTCACTTGTTAAGACCCAGCGAGGTCTCACACTGGGTTAGTTCTTACCTTACCCACCTCTTCTTCTTGGTGGTTCTTCTCCACTAAACTTGTTTGCTTCAGTTTCGTTCACATTGAATTAAAAACACAGAGGGATTACATGTTTGTGAGGCTTTCACGGGAGACACATACAAAATTGTCACTGGAAACATTCATGAGACAGAAGTCAGAATATGAATATAGCTATATCGCAGATATTTGCCCCAATTTGCAATTTGGAGTTGAAATATTTCACAGATCAAAATCGTGCAGTCTACGATGGGCACCGTTTTTTTAGCTTCAGACTTTGATTCCATTCAGTCAGAGGATATCAAACATGTTCTATTTTGGGCCAGAACACGTGTTTGTTTTCATTTCTCATGCATCTACTAGCAACAAGCCACATGATTCTGCATGTGTTTGTTTATTTAAATGACTCTGAATGACAAACTCTAGTGTATGATGGCCAGTTTTTTTTTTTTCTGTAACCATTAACAAAGTCACCAAGTGCATGATGCCTGGGGTTTTATCTCTTAGTGCAGTGTAATGGGTTTATTCAAATACCTTACCCTAAGTATGAGAAGCACTAATAGCAATGCTTGCTTTAGCAAACACCATTAATAATTTGACATTGTAATTAATAGAATAGTTTGGACTGAGATCCTTTTAATGGCTAAAAGTGCTCGCATGCATCTACAAAGCATACATTTTCAAGTAAATCAAAGAATTGCAAGTTAACACTTTGCGTTCTAACAAATTGTTTTTTGAAACCCTTTTTGCATTATTTAGCGACACCCTCCCTATTTTTTCTCACTCTTTCCCTCTCTTTGGAGACTCTAGTGGTCTGGTCAAGCGTGGTGATCCATCTCTGTCAGCACACTAAAATGATAATGCCAATTAAATGAGACGGGTAATTGCCCTGGATCCAAGCAGAGCCTCAAAAGAGCAGCGGGTGTGGAACAGGAATGAGAGGCCGACCCGTGGGACCCGTGGAGCCAGTCATGGAGCAGATGAGAGACCAATGGGTGCAGATGTGATATGTAATTTTTAACCTCTACTGATCACCATTGGCCTCCATTGGGAAGAACTAGAGACACACAGTTGCACATGTACACTGCATACTCAGACGTGGACATACTGTACACTCTAAAAAAAAAAAGGTTCTATATTGCACCAAAAATGGTTCTTGGCTTGTAATCATAGGGGAACCTTTTTTAGTGCTATATAGCACCAATTTTGGTGCTTCAGTGGTTCTTCAGCGGTTCTTCAGTGGTTCTTCAGCGGTTCTTCAGAGGTTCTTCACCGGTTCTTTGACTAAGGTGCTAAATAGCACCTCTGAAGAACCGCTGAAGAACCACTGAAGAACCAAAATTGGTGCTATATAGCACTAAAAAAGGTTCCCCTATGATTACGAGCCTTTTTTTTTAGAGTGTATACCCAATCTAGTTCCAGGCTTTTGCAGAACTAACCACAATGGAAAATAGGTCCCCATTAATTAGGTTTCCATACTATTATTAGACACTCTTGTTGACAAGACGAATAGTTGTGTTTATTCACTGTAATTATTTTTGCTATTTTATGCTTTCATTGGTGAGCAGTACAATCAAAATTGGAGTACGAACAAAGTTCAGAGCACAATGCAAAAAAGTAAAATGCCAGATGAGAAACCGGTAAACAGCAAATCACACATGCGGTAGTGCATTAATGCACAACTATACATAAACATAATGCACATGAAGTGCAAAATAATGCGCCATGAAAAATGGCATGAGCATATATAGGTCCATTAACTTATAATGAAGGCATTCAGTCATTAGTCATTAGTAAGAATTGTGCATGTGTCATATGGTCCACCTGCCCTCAGAACAATGGTGTTGTCTGTGCAGTCCAGTTTGTTGTGAAGCTGTACTAATCAGGTACTAATCAGATGGTTCCACTTCCATGTAGTATCTCTGAATAATGATTTGTGGAACCCCATAAATCCACCAATAACTTGTTTTTCTTGCAATTTTTTCGCAAATTATGAAAACAATGACATGCTCCCTTTAAATAGGAATAGTGATTGGATGCAGGTAGAACTGTTCAGAGTAATGCTTCCAATAAACAGTTGTGGACTTTCACTAACTACTTCTGTTAAGATGCACCAAGATCCAGGAAACTGATGTGTCATCCATTTGTAGTGGTGTTGAATGCACTAGAGTAATCAATCAGTGTTGACTCCACATGGTCTGGGACAGGGGTCTCCAGTCCTGTTCCTGGAAAGCCACCTTCCATATGAGTTTAGCTTCACCCTTAATTAAACACACCTGAACCAGCTATTTAAGGTCTTTGGGGTTACTAAAATTCCAGGATGGTGTGTTAGAGCCAATCTCTGCAATCAGAAAGCAGTCCGCCAGGAGGAGAATTGGACATCCTAGTCTGGGGCGAGAGGTTGGAGATGTGTCCTGGACCAAGTCTTTCTGTTGAAAGATTTCATAATGTCTGAGAGCCAACTTGTCCGTAAGGTTAATGGGATGTCCCATCTTTTGCATTAGAACAATGCAAAAAGTCATGCAGAGCTAGAGCAACCTGTACTGGAGGAGCGTCCAAGCCTGCTCATGAAAGACCTACATCTAAACTACCAACTACTAACTACCTGGGCATTTCTAGTAATCCTGAAAACCTTAAAGGGATAGTTCACCCAAAAATGAAAATTAGCCCATGATTTACTCACCCTCAAGCCATACTAGGTCTATATGACTTTTGTCTTTCAGACAAACACAATCAGAGATATATTAAAATATATAATTTCTCTTCCAAGCTTTATAATGGCAGTGAATGGCAGTCCTGATTTTGAAGTCCAAAAAAGTGCATCCATCCATCATAAAAGTAATCCACACTACTCCAGTGGGTTAATAAAGGCCTTCTACTTTTTTGTAAGAAAAAACATCCATATTTAAAAGTAAAAATAACTAGCAACACCAAAAGAGTAACCCCTGATGCGGTGTATGATATCAGATGTTGAGAGTAGCGTAACCTTTGAGTAATCTCGTGGTTCAGACAAATACTGGGCAACAAACTCAAGTTCCCCCAACATTTCTCTTTATAAAATATAGTTTTAGGCTTCTAGTTTGTGACCGGTGTTTCTTTGCTCATCTATACGTCATGCGTCAGGTCAAGGGTTACTCTTTTGCCGTAAATCGATGCGTACGGCCGTCTGTCGGAAGCTAGTTATTTTAAATAAAAATATATTTTTGGATATTTTTCCTACACAAAAGCATTGCTTCGCTTCAGAAGACCTTTATTAACACCCTGGAGCCGTATGGATTACTTTTATGATGGATGGATGTGCTTTTTTGGACCTGACAAAATCAGGTCAACCATTCACTGCCATTATAAAGCTTGGAAGAGCAATTTTTTTTTTTTTTGTATATATAACTCTGATTGTGTTCATCTGAAAGAAGATAGTCATACACCTGGCTTGAGGGGGACTAAATTATGGGATCATTTTCATTTTTTGGTTGCTTTAATAAGCTGGTCCGGGTGTGTTTAATTAGAATTGGACTCTAATTGGACTCTGCAGGAAGGTGACCCTACAGGAGCACGATTGGATGTTCCTGTTGAAGAGTGCATGTTATCAACAACATGGAGTAGAGCCAACTTAAACAAATTAGTTCCAACAAAAGAACTTTTATGAGTATTTAGAACTTTCTTTTTCTTTTGAGTTCTCAAAACTGACACATTTTTGGTAATCTGAATTGTTTCATTGTTTTGAGTTTTATGAACTTGTTTCTTTTAATTTGGACAAACTTAAATTGAACCAAAACTGGGCTGGGATTACTATTTCCCGGCATGCTTTGCCATGGCACATGACACAACTTTTTGTTTTGTTTTGTTTTTTGTGTAAGATCAACGTTAAGTGGGAGATTTAGTAGTGTTTAATATATTGTTTTTTTTATATATAGAGTATATATTTTTGTACATATTTTATATATATTATATATATATATATTTCTGTTATGTTTGGTGTTTTGTAGGGTTACCATCATGGTGACAAGTGGAGCTTACATATACAGATAGGCAGTATGTTAAATGTATTATGGGTTAATGGTGATGTAATCTCATTAACCCTCCTGTTTTACCAAGTTAACTGCCCAACAGAGTCAGTGATGCTCCAGATTTTAGCATCGATGTTCACGATCTTATCCCTGTAAAACCCTAGTGCTTCCTGTTCTTTTCCACCACTTTTGTTACTGAACCAGCAAATTCGGTTTATATAACTTAATTATCTACAAGTTGATGTTGACAGCACCTCAGTGTCCTCACTATCAAACAGTCAGTCTCCAACACTCAACGTTGGCATCCTTTGTCCAGCTTCTCTCTCGCACTGATCCAATTCATAAGTAGCTCCTTAACCATTATCAAACTATCCACTAAAACCAGGAGGTCGGCAACAAATGCTTGCTTGTTTTGTTAACGAGATTTATAGCACGGGTGAGCCAAAATGCCTATGCACACTCTGTATCACAATGTCTCTTCCCACTGCTAAAAAATAATAACAACAATAATAGCAATAATAAAAGGCAGTCATTGATCCTCCGCCTTAACCCCCCTAGTCGTTTTGTAGCACGGCTCGCTGTTGACTTATTGTGAAGTAGCAGCGTGCCAAATCCATAATTAGAGTCTTTTGTTGCCCCCATTGTTGTAGGAAATGTAATTATGAAAGATGAAACACAGCTTTCAATGAGATTGCTGTAAAATAGCATAATTAATATGGGGTTTTGTGTGAACAATTCCACTTTATGGCGGCCCCTGCGTTGCCAGTGAAATTAATTAAGTGTGCCAGGATTTATGAGAGAGGTGCCAGAATGAAAAGAATTAATCGGAGTTGGAAGATGGATGGGTACTAGAAAATGATGACGCCCAAGCGCAGGCTAAGAGCTAACTGCTTTAGGGGCGAGCTTCAGGGGATGGCCAGGACGCCACTGACGCAATTACACTCCTCTCACCAACAGCTGCACCAGGCCTGGAATTGGGTAATGTTTTTTGGCTGTGGCTCTTCTTTATTAATCCAACCATCACAATCCACAATTTCCCATCCCTTCTACTCTAAATAACCCAAACTAGACAATTACTCTTGCATGTCTCGAATGTACCACAACGTATGATTATTTATGTTTTTATTACACTAGTTGCAGTCATTTTTAAAATCCATTTATTTCTTCACCGTACACTCTTTTTAATCACAGATTACAATGCTCTACATCCCATTGTAATTAGTTCCTGAAGACAAATATGCAAATGGAACAGAATACGCTTCAAGTAAATCAGCGTACAACTGAACTAATCATGGACTACATTAAGACAAACTTCTCTTCAAATCATTCAACAAGGTTTTCTAGTGTACAAGAACTGATGCATCTAGACCAGTAATTACAAACTTTTTATATACACTCTAAAAAACACCAGTTTGGGTTGTTTTTAGCCCAAGGGCTGGGTAAATATAGGATAGGACACGTTGGCTTAATTTTACTTAGCAAATTGCGTTGTTTATTTAACCCAGCGTAATGGGTTAGTTCATTTTTACTATAATAATAGCTAACACAAAAACTACCCAAACACTGGGTTGTTACGTCTGACCCAGTATCTGGATAACACAAAAACTAACACTGGGATGTAAGGTCTGACCCAGGATCTGGGTAATACAAAAACTACCCAAACACTGGGTTGTTACGTCTGACCCAGGATTTGGGTGACACAAAAACTACCCAAACACTGGGTTGTTACGTCTGACCCAGTATCTGGGTAACACAAAAACTAACACTGGGATGTAAGGTCTGACCCAGGATCTGGGTAATACAAAAACTACCCAAACACTGGGTTGTTACATCTGACCCAGGATTTGGGTGACACAAAAACTACCCAAACACTGGGTTGTTACGTCTGACCCAGGATCTGGGTAACACAAACACACCCATACACCGAAAAACTCAGGATTTGGGTAGAAAAAAGATTTTTCAGAGTGTATGTGAAAGTGACAGTACAGGCCAGGTATGAGAATTTGTCAGAATTTTTTATTCAGAATTTGTCCTCTGCATTCAACCCATTCAAACTAGTGCAGACACATTAGGACCAGTGAGTAGTGAACACACACACACACACCGCAAACCGTGGACACACCCGGGAGCGATTGGGGGTTTAGTGCCGTGCTCAAGGGCACCTCAATTTCCTGCCGGTATTGAGAATCAAACCCACAACCTTCGGGTGACCAGTCTGACTCTCTAACCATTAGGCCATATATATATATATATATATATATATATATAAGCACAATTTTAGTGATGAGGAGAATAGCTGTTGACTGTGGGTCTTCAGAGGAGGTGGGAGGGCTCTTTCACTGACCCTTAGCGTTGCAGTTCTTGACACTCTTCATCACAGCCAGTGGAAATATATTTCTTGACCTCTCCTCCTCTTTCACCCCTCCCCACAGATTAACCGAAGCCGCAGAGCCATATAGCAGATTATTAGGCCCTTCAGCGCACCGGAGCCCTGAGTTGATGGGAGGCTTCCCAGAGAGCTGTGATAGCCTTAATGGAAGACTAATTGGCCAACTCCTCTGTCCCAGACCAGTGCCATGGCGTCTCAGAAAAAGACAAGCAATGGGACACTGGGTACGCTGTGTGTGTGTACGCATGTGGAGGGGTGTTAGCATCGCGGTAATTAGCCCCCCTACACTCAGACAAGATAAATGAAGTGTTGGTAGGCGCCTGGCTGCAAAGCGGTTGATTGGACAGGTATGACGGGAGTGTCTGTGGCCACTAGAGCATGTCCAGCCTTGGTAATTAACTACACAGTACACACCACCCAGCCGTGCGTTTAAGACAACACTCCCAGTACCGAGGTGCCCTTAGTTACAAATTGGCGTCCATTGTCAGCCTTGTAGAGTGATTATGAAATATTGTTTAATTTGTTGGGCAGCAGAGTCTGGAGTTGATTTTGATGAATCACACGTTTTTATTTCATCATACATTTATTGTCTTGTGGTAAGAGACCCAGCACCAGGGGGTTAGACTTGTGCTGTGTGGTGCTTAGGAAAACAGAGTGGGAAGATTGAGATGGGTACGTGTTTGTTCAAATAACTCAACGACGGCTCATCCTAATAGCCATCTAAATGGGACACCTTTATTTCAGAGCTCCTCGATTCCAAAGACTTCTGCAAAGAGCTGAAAACGCACATATGGATAGATGGATGGCTTAATAAAACCATTTAAGGCTGTATTTTTAGATTTGAAAGCATTTCGACATGGATTTAGCTCAAGCGTAAGTTTACATATGATTGTCTTATGTGTGCTGATAAAGATATAGAGCTTCAGTGGTTTATTTAATGATGGTTTAGCAGACTGGCCAACACAACATCTCTTTTTCTTTGATTGAATTGAACATCACTGCAAAAAATGCTTTTCTTACTTCCCTTACGAAACAAAAATATATTGCAGTATATTGGAAAATATAATGTAATACATAAGGCGATATATTCCCATATATGGGATTTAATATTTATATTTTCCAATATATTGCAATATATTGAAAGCGGCAATCATTTGTATATTTTGCAATATACTGCAATGTATTACATATATTGTATATATGTACCATCAATATATTAACAATATATTATAATATATTTCAAGTAATATATTGGTAAATATATTTTCCTTTCGTAAGGGTTAGTATTTTTGTCTTGTTTTCAGTGCAAATATCTAAAAAAAATCTTACATTAAGAAGAATTTACTAGACAAGCTAAATTTTTGTCTTATTTTGGGGGAAAATAACTCAAAATGAAGGGAGTTTTTGCTTAAAATAAGCAAAATCATCTGCCAATTTGTTTTCTGTTTGAATTAAGATTATTTTGTTTAGCCCATTGGCAGATTATTCTGCTTATTTTAAGCAAAAACTCCCTTCATTTTGAGTTATTTTCCCCCAAAATAAGACAAAAACTTTAGCTTGTCTAGTAAATGCTTCTTAATGTAAGATTTTTTAGATATTTGGACTGAAAACAAGACCAAAATACTAAGTAAGAAAAGCATTTTTTGCAGTGATGTTATACATGGGAAGAGTCAGAGTTATAGATGTTGGGGTGTACATGTAAAATGAATGGATGAATATTATTTTTGTTTGAGCATCAGTAGCTCAGTGGATGTTTGTGCTAGATGTCTCACATTTTGATACATGGTAGCCACAGATTATCTGAGTTAATATCAAATTGAAAGAGTTCCGTTGTTATAATCTACCCCACTACTGGTGTGAGTTGTAACACTAGATGTAACACTGGTCATTTGCTGAAATAACACCCACACTATCCAATTTTTGCATAAACATCATTGAAGAACAAAGAAAAAACAGTTTTGAACAACGTGAACAAAATTAATATTACCGAGTGTAATTTTCCTGTCACATAAGGGTTCAGTCGCTAGCTGTGTTTCCAAGATCCACCTATTTTTATGCGAATTTTGATATATTGCAAAAAACTTTGGTAGAAAAATTAAGATGCGCATAAATTCTAATAATGTGCACAAAAAACGTGTGCGTTCAATTGAGGCAGCTAATGTTTAGCTGGTAAGAAGACAAAAATGGAAACACATTTACTGAATAAATCCCTCGATACGCAACACAAAAAACCTCAGGATAATCATCATAGGGGTCATCATAATAAGCCATAACAACTGTTTTAGCATGTTGGTTTGAAGTTATTGATATTGATTACGTTACCACAGCTCTTTTCTGACCTGTCAAACTTACAGTGTTACTGTACATCTAACCGTGTGTTACAATGCTTTTAAAGTTTCACAATGCATCTCCAGTAATGAAGGACTGTCAAAATATGCCTGCTAAGCAATTGGAAGTCCCATATAAATCATCATTTCAGGCACACAGAGAAATAGGGTGTCAAAATTGTACCTTTAGGGGTACAACAACTTGTCGCTGGGGCAGTACCCTTAAAAGGACATATTTGTACTTGTTTTACTCCTAAAAGGTGCATATTAGTACCTTAGAGTACAAATACGCACCTTAAGGTCCTAATATGAACCTTTTTGTGGTAAAAAAGGTACAAATGTGTCCTTTTAAGGGTACTGCCCGGGCGACAAGCTGTTGTACCCCTAAAGGTACAATTTTGACACCCTATTTCTCTGTGTGGGGAGTAGTTTGGTATAGCCGGTAAAGTTAAAGTCCAATTACCATGTTTTCTAGTTTTAGCAGAGATGAATGGTGTATGGGATGACAACCAGTTTACTTGTGTAGTTGCTTTAAAGGTTTATACATTCAAAATTATTACATTTATATTTTACAATAACAAGAATATAGACCCTTATGAAACATTATAGGCCAGGGGGTGTCCAGTCCTGCTTCTGGAGGGCCACGGTCCTACAGACTTCAGCTCTAACCCCAAGTTGACCGAGTTTGGACACCCCTGGTTTAGACGCATGACTATGTTACAAATCCTATAAAAATGGTAACACTTTATAATAAATATACACAAATAAAGACCATACAAATCCTTTGCAAACTGTTAGTTTATAGTTAATACATTGTTTATAAATTGTAGTCTCTACATTGTTAATATATCAATAGGCGATATACAAAAGTGAGTTCTTCATTCATTGTCACTGTAATTACCACAATTATTGTCGTTTAATTAAAGAGTTAGATATTGTTTTTTTTATGCTGAAACAACTTATTAACCATATAAGTGATGCACAGTATTTTAAACCAGTAGTAAAGGAGTTGTTCATGGTTATTAGTAGGGGTGTAACGATACCTCCATGTCATGATTCGATACATTTATCACAATACTGAACTCACAATACAATATTATTGCGATACTCCAAGTCGTAGTAAAATGTAGGCCACTTTTTACTGGTAACACAAGACATTTGGCATTATCAGGACCCACAAATATTCCTCCATTGCATTATTATATATTATATTCAACATTATATATAGGTCTAGTAGTTTAATGTTGGACTAACATTGTTTTTTCTCACATAGTAATTTTCATTCTGGGTGAACTATTTCTGGGTTTATAGAACAATTAGCTTTGAATTGAAGATCCAAAATACAGATTGTCACTATCCATGATACATATTGTTGCATTTTTGTATTGTGATATATTGTTACACACCCCTAGTTATTAGGGGTAAATAGTTCTCACTTTACATTAGGTCATTGGAAATCTGAAAATGTCATTAATGAAGTGCTTTTAACAAACCATTATTGGACATTAATTGCAGTCATATTAAGTGTTCAGTAAATGTTTACAAATACATTAAAGGGATAGTTCACCCAAAAATAAAAATTACCCCATGATTTACTCACCCTCAAGTCATCCTAGGTGTATATGACATTCTTCTTTCAGACGAATAAAATCGTTTACTTGATAAAGTTTTAAATATGGATATTTTTCTTACTCAAACGCATCGATTTGCTTCAGAAGGCCTTTATTAACCCCCCAGAGCCGCGTGGAGCATGTTATTTGATGGGCAGATGGACTTTTTATGGACTTCAAAAACAAAGCAAATGAATCCAATTCTAATGCTTGGATTAGCCTGGACTTTTGTAATATAACTCAGATTTTATTCGTCTGAAAGAAGAATGTCATATACACCTAGGATGACTTGAGGGTGAGTAAATTATGGACTAATTTTCATTTTTGGGTGAACTATCCCTTTAAGCACACAGACACACACACACACACACACACACACGCACATTTTATTATGTATTTATTTTGAAAGTTGTGTTTAGCTTTGGTGATCATATATACAGTATGTGTGTGTGTATATATATATAAACACTTTAAAGGGTCCATAACACACACAGTTTCTGCCAGTCTCATGTTAATCTTGAGTATCTAGAGAGTAGTACTGCATCCTTCATATCTCTGAAGAGTCTTTAGTTTGATACGCTGTACCGATTCTTTCTGAAAACAGCCAAATTCATGCAGGCATGCAGTGGGCGGAGATAAATAATCACTCGCACACACACACACACACACGTTCACTTTACGTTCGTGTTGTTCACATCATATGCTTTTACGCACAGACTGCCAACAAAACATAGACATTTGATGCAGTTTCACTCACCACCTGCGGTTCTGACTCGTGACCGGGAACAAACACACTTGCAGAACTCCGTTGCTGCTCCGGAAAAACAAACTGCATCCACGGTTCCCTTAACACTGGGTTATTTGGGAAGCTCAAAATTAAAAACACACTTCTTTAGTGACACTGGTGATTTCATGGTCTAAAAACAAAATGACACAACAAAATGTGTTTGTGTGTGTGTGCTCATCCGGGAGAAGTGCCCATATAAGGAATTCCGCCCTTTATGACATCATACAGGGACATACTCGAAAAAAGCCAGAATGCATGACATAGCATTAGACAACCCTTTAAGGAACTCTTAATACTAATGTAATTAATATCTAATAAAGGTTGGTTTGAAGCACTTAATTAATGACATTTTCTGGTTTTCTGTGACCTAATCTAATGTCAGAAATATTTACGGTTAATAAGTTGTTAACAAAGCATAAAAAATACATTGTTTTTAATAATAAATAACTGTTTACATATGAGCTAATTACAGTGACAATGAATGAAGAACTCACTATTTGTATATATCCTATTAATATATTAACAATGTAGAGACTACAATATATAAATTATGAATTAACTAGTTTGCAAATGATTAGTACTTTATTACTGTTCACTTATTATAAAGTGTTAGCGTTAATACAATCTAAAAAAAGGTTATATATGGCACCAAAAATGGTTCTTGGCTCGTAATCATAGGGGAACCTTTTTAAGTGCTATATAGCACCAATTTTGGTGCTTCAGTGGTTCTTCAGAGGTTCTTCAGCGGTTCTTCAGTGGTTCTTCAGAGGTTCTTCAGCGGTTCTTCAGCGGTTCTTCAGCGGTTCTTCAGAGGTTCTTCAGCGGTTCTTCAGAGGTTCTTCACCGGTTCTTTGACTAAGGTGCTATAAGCACCACTGAAGAACCGCTGAAGAACCACTGAAACACCAAAATTGGTGCTATATAGCACTTAAAAAGGTTCCCCTATGATTACGAGCCAAGAACCATTTTGGTGCCATATAGAACCTTTTTTTTTGTGTGTAAGACATGGAAATCTCAGTCATTCTCAGAGTTATTTCAGTGTTTCCAGTATTACTGCAGAAACACCACTAAAGAATCATAGGAGTCCATAAAATCGATCTCATTCATGAATATTGGAAATAGTCGATTAATTTGGACGATTTGATTCGTCCAAATCATATAATTTGTATAAAAAAGTAAGCATGAAGCTTCACCCTTATATGCAGCCCTCAGTGAAGTGGGAGCAGATTGTCCAGTACAATTTGCCACCAATTTTACACAACGTAAAATAGTATATGAATTGCCGTGAAAGTGCATTGTTTCATAAAACTCATTGAAAATCTTCTGAAACCATGATAGCAATGCATTACTCATGGACAAATTGTTCTTCTTAGTAAACATTTTTAGTAAATAGAGTCAGAATCATTAATGAAGTGAACTGATCTGGTTTTCGAGCTTGTATCATTTCTTCATGGTGCTTTTGCATCTTTTTTGAAGCTTCAGCCCCGTATTCATTGTAGCCTCAGTGCATTCGATGTCTTTGCAACGATGCAAACACAGCAACCAATACTGTGATAGTGACATCATATCTCTAATTTCCAATAACTAAATCAGGACAGTTAATCACCTCTCCAATTATTCTGGCTTGTTTTACATGGACTTGCACAAGCACTGACTCATATCCAACCTCAGATCTGCCATGACATCATAATCATGCAGCAATCGCGCTATCCCGAGCGGCACTTGCGGTGATAACGTCAACCGATAACTAACCGTGCGACCACTGTTGGAGCTCTTGTTAAAGATTGTTTGAAAAAGCAGCAGGGTATCAGGTTGAGCTTATTGAGTTATGTCATGACCTATTCAGTATTCAATATTCAAAATGCGTGCTTGGTTTCCATTAATGTAATATTCACGAGCAGTCGCGTCCTGATGATATGCATCTCCATTGATTTGGATGATAACATAGTAAGGAGCTTTCAAATCATAGAAGGCAACAACACTTAGTACACATAAGTACAATGTTGCATTTGCCCATGTAAAAGCTATATAAAACAGTGGACTACACAAATGAACGACTTATAAGGTTGGAAATAAGGTTTGGGAATGTCAAATAACGTCATGAAAAAAATGAAGAAAGTGTGTGACATTGAGAATGTAAACTCGCTTTTTATCCCTTTTTTAAGTATGAGATGTTCAGTTTGGTTATGGTGAGTTTAATGGAGGCCATATTATTCACAGACACAAAGATGTCCTTGGCACGCCTGTCTGCTTCTGAAAACATCATACTCGACTTGCACACAGATCATCTCCATGTCATGTTGGAGGTGTGATATGATAGGACTGATGGATGGTTGGAAACAGTTCAAATTTGATTTAGTCAAACGAGGGGTCTGGTTGATCGGCTGGGGGATGGTGGGGAATTTAGAGAGTCATTCATTTATCAAAGTAAAACAATTACCAGTCGATAGTGCTTTTCAATTTGTAAGAATCAAAGAGCACAGTGAGGCGCCTTCTTTTCCATTCCTTCCTGACCTTCTCTGTCACAAAAAGACGGATGAAAACCTCCTCTTGCCCGTTATTCTCTCATACTATAATTTTATTTTCTAACGAATTTCAAGCCCCAAAAATAAAAAAAATCATCATAATTTGCTCACTGTCATGTCATTTTAAACCTATATGAGTAAGTTAGAAGTCATTGAAATCATTGTCACCAATGGCCTCCACAATGTACTTAGGCTTGCAGTGGTTTTGGGAAACACTGCCCTGGTCTTCGAGTTCAACTCAGCGATTCAATGGGTAACACTTTAGTAGACTGTCTGCTTAAAATCTGCTAACTCTTTATTTTTATGCTCCTCAACAGACATTATGTTGACTATAAGTAACGTTGCAACTACATGTCAAATTGTTCTAACCCTAACCATTCCAATCTACTAATACTTTACTAACATGTTAGTAGACATGTAGGTGCATAAAGTCAGAATTGCAAGTTATAAAGTCAGAATTGCAAGTTATTAAGTCAGAGTTGCGCAATATAAATTTAGAATTGCAAGTTTTTAAAGTCAGAATTGTGAGATATAAAGTCAGAGTTGCATTATATAAAGTCAGAAATGGGAGATATAAAGTCAGAATTGAGAGATATAAAGTCATAATTGTGTGATATAAAGTCTGAATTGTGAGATATAAAGTCAGAATTGAGAGATATAAAGTCATAATTGTGTGATATAAAGTCAGAATTGTGAGATATAAAGTCAGAATTGTGTGATATAAAGTCAGAATTGTGAGATATAAAGTCAGAACTGTGTGATATAAAGTCAGAATTGTGTGATATAAAGTCAGAATTGTAAAATATAAAGTCAGAATTGTGTGATATAAAGTTAGAATTGTGTGATATAAAGTCAGATATAAAGTCAGAGTTGTGATATATAAAGTCCGAATTGTCTGATACAAAGTCAGAATTGTGCGATTTAAAGTCAGAATTGTGAGATATAAAGTCTGAATTGTGTATTATAAAGTCTGAATTGTGAGATATAAAGTCTGAATTGTGAGATATAAAGTCAGAATTGTGAGATATAAAGTCAGAAATGTGTGATATAAAGTCATAGTTGTGTAATATAAAGTCAGAATTGTAAAATATAAAGTCAGAATTGTGTGATATAAAGTCAGAATTGTGAGATATAAAGTCAGAATTGTGTGATATAAATTCAGAATTGTGTGATGTAAAGTCAGAATTGTGTAATATAAAGTCAGAATTGTGAGATATAAAGTCAAAATTGTGAGATATAAAGTCAGAATTGCAAGATATAAAGTCAGAATTGCAAGATATAAAGTCAGAATTGTGATATAAAGTCAGAATTGTGAGATATAAAGTCAGAAATGTGATATAAAGTCAGAATTGTGAGATATAAAGTCAGAATTGTGTGATATAAAGTCAGAATTGTGATATAAATTCAGAATTGTGAGATATAAAGTCAGAATTGTGTGATATAAATTCAGAATTGTGAGATATAAAGTCAGAATTGTGTGATATAAATTCAGAATTGTGAGATGTAAAGTCAGAATTGTGTGATATAAAGTCAGAATTGTGAGATATAAAGTCAGAATTGTGATATAAATTCAGAATTGTGTGATATAAAGTCAGAATTGAGAGATATAAAGTCAGAATTGTGATATAAATTCAGAATTGTGTGATGTAAAGTCAGAATTGTGTAATATAAAGTCAGAATTGTGAGATATAAAGTCAAAATTGTGAGATATAAAGTCAGAATTGCGAGATATAAAATCAGAATTGTGATATAAAGTCAGAATTGTGATATAAAGTCAGAATTGTGAGATATAAAGTCAGAATTGTGAGATATAAAGTCAGAATTGTGATATAAAGTCAGAATTGTGAGATATAAAGTCAGAATTGTGATATAAAGTCAGAATTGTGAGATATAAAGTCAGAATTGTGATATAAAATCAGAATTGTGATATAAAGTCAGAATTGAGTGATATAAAGTCTGAATTGTGAGATATAAAGTCAGAATTGTGATATAAAGTCAGAATTGTGAGATATAAAGTCAGAATTGTAAGATATAAAAGTCAGAATTGTGAGATATAAAGTCAGAATTGCGAGATATAACGTCAGAATTGTGTGATATAAAGTCAGAATTGTGAGATATAAAGTCAGAATTGTGTGATATAAAGTCCAAATTGTGTGATATAAAGTCAGAATTGTGAGATATAAAGTCAGAATTGTGAGATATAACGTCAGAATTGTGTGATTATAAAGTCAGAATTGTGAGATATAAAGTCAGAATTGTGAGATATAACGTCAGAATTGTGAGATATAAAGTCAGAATTGTGAGATATAAAGTCAGAATTGTGTGATATAAAGTCCAAATTGTGTGATATAAAGTCAGAATTGTGAGATATAAAGTCAGAATTGTGAGATATAAAGTCAGAATTGTGTGATTATAAAGTCAGAATTGTGAGATATAAAGTCAGAATTGTGAGATATAAAGTCAGAATTGTGTGATTATAAAGTCAGAATTGTGTGATTATAAAGTCAGAATTGTGAGATATAAAGTCAGAATTGTGAGATATAAAGTCAGAATTGTCTGATATAAAGTCTGAATTGTGTGATATAAAGTCAGAATTGTGAGATATAAAGTCAGAATTGTGAGATATAAAGTCAGAATTGTGAGATATAAAGTCAGAATTGTGAGATATAACGTCAGAATTGTGAGATATAAAGTCAGAATTGTGAGATATAACGTCAGAATTGTGAGATATAAAGTCAGAATTGTGAGATATAAAGTCAGAATTGCGAGATATAACGTCAGAATTGTGAGATATAAAGTCAGAATTGTGTGATATAAAGTCAGAATTGTGAGATATAAAGTCAGAATTGTGAGATATAAAGTCAGAATTGTGAGATATAAAGTCAGAATTGTGAGATATAACGTCAGAATTGTGAGATATAACGTCAGAATTGTGAGATATAAAGTCAGAATTGTGAGATATAAAGTCAGAATTGTGAGATATAAAGTCAGAATTGCGAGATATAACGTCAGAATTGTGAGATATAAAGTCAGAATTGTGTGATATAAAGTCAGAAATTGTGAGATATAAAAGTCAGAATTGTGAGATATAAAGTCAGAATTGTGTGATATAAAGTCAGAATTGTGTGGTATAAAGTCAGAGTTGTGAGATATAAAGTCAGGATTGTGAGATATAAAGTCAGAATTGTGTGATATAAAGTCAGAATTGTGTGGTATAAAGTCTGAATTGTGAGATATAAAGTCAGAATTGTGTCATATAAAGTCAGAATTGTGTGATATAAAGTCAGAATTGTGTGATATAAAGTCAGAGTTGTGAGATATAAAGTCAGAGTTGTGAGATATAAAGTCAGAATTGTGTGATATAAAGTCAGAATTGTGTGATATAAAGTCAGAATTGTGTCATATAAAGTCAGAGTTGTGAGATATTAAGTCAGAATTGCGAGATATAAACAGCTGTGAGATAAAAAGTCGCAATTATCTTTTTAAATGTTTTATTCTGTGGTGTAAACAAGCTTCCATAGCATCTCAGGATTCACCATTGATAGAAATGTTTGACTTTCTGTCTTTGTACTGCTATATGGTAGGGGGCGCTATTACACATCTTGTAAAAGAGTACAGACTCTCCTTATCAAAACACAGGTGAAGAAGAAGCAGAAACAAAAGATATCATATGTTATCATATGCATATCGTTAGCCATGTCATTTTTGGGCCAATCTGATCCGGGCAATTATGCTATGAGGCTAACGATGTATAAAATAATGTGATCATCAACGTTAAACAGCATATAAATCAAAACTGCCTAGTGTTATTGAAAGAAATGTCGTCCCAGGACGAGTTATAGGACTGTGAAGCTTTGAGGGTGTTGATGGACTCTATCTGTGTTTGATCATCACTCTGAATCTGATCTGCATGTAGTCTTTGACAAAAAATGTGATTTTGCTTAAAAAGTAGCTTTTTTATGAAACTTACCCACATTCAAGAGTTGATAAAAAAGGAATGCATGAAGCTACAATAAAACGTTGTTTTGTTTGTTTGTTTAAAAGCAGAGTTAGATTTTCATACAGCAAAATATTCTGGGGGCCATGAAACTTTTGTGAAAGTGATCAAAAATGTTGGCGGTGGCTGGCAACTTTTTTTTTTTAAACGCTGGCGGGGAAAGAGTTAAAGAGCTGTGCGAGTAAACCTCACTCCCCGCACTAGCTACTACTTTTTACACTAAATGGAATTAAAACGCTTTGTTGACTAATTTTACAGTATGCAGCTCACATTAATCAAGTACTGTATTCCGAAAACCGGTCTGAAGAATAGAACAACTACATTTGCTACTCCTCCCTGTTTGGCTCTGTGCTGTGGAATTATAACAGCCACAAAATGGTTATCGTTTCTCTGCGTATGAACACATGAACATATATGTAAACATGCCTGATTCAGGGATTTTGTCACGGGCAACATGCACATATGAAATACATTTCTGAAATGAATATGAAAATGTGATGTTCATAAACTGCAAGGGTTCAGCTGGGAAAACTGTGAGAGGGTGTCAGCATCAATTCCAGGTTGTAATATTTCCAGTGCAATGTACTTCACCCCGTCACTGGTCCATCTGCAGTAATATGCTGTTAATCATCTCATGACGGTTATTGGCACGGAGTTAAAGTGCACAGCCAGAGCACTGCTCCTGACGACCCATCCAGGAATAAATAAATCCAAACTTAACGACACACGCATGCCTGTATGCAAATAGACACTAGCAGCAACACACACGTATTTAAGCACAAAGGCCAGTGTAAGCATACATTTCCCCCGCTGTGACGCCAAAGACAAATAGCCCATAAAAATGCCAGACGTGTTAACATATATGTTTCCAGCACAATCAAATCAATTTTCTCTAAGTAGCCATAAATGTGTTCGCTTTTAAAAGGCCCGTGTTGCTCTCCCTGGCCTCCTCCTCCAGCCCGGAAGCAAGGGGCACAACTCTTTTCTGATATATCTCATCACCCCGTCCAATTCATCTTGACCACTGCCGACGAAAACAAGAGATGGCGAATTGAAATTTTTTGTGAGCTTTTTGGGGACCGCAGGACAACGTCTCATTAATCACTCCTTCCCAAGAAGCCCCTTGACAAAGAGAGCGAGGGGGGAGCAGATCAGTAGCTCTGCAGGGGGGGGGTAAGTTCCAGAAACCTGCCTCTGTTCTACCCCAGACCCGGGTCTGCCCTTTGGGCCTGCGGGGCTACAACACAACAACGGTCTTGTATCTACAACAAGAGGGTGTTCTGAGGTTGAACTCTTTACGGCTGCTCTTGTCAAATGATAACAAAAATTCTCCATCCTAATCTCTTGCTTTCACTCTTTCTGTTCCTCATTCTCATGCAGTTGCTTGAGTTTTTGAGGGGCGGTGCAGGGACAGCAGTTGAAGTCGATACATCCCCTACTGTGGCTGATTGTAATTGTAATTGACTAGAACAATTCTTTACATATGAAGCTTCTGTAGACCAGCCCCACCCCTGTTTGGGCCGAGCCTCGTGATCCATCTCTTTCATGGGAGATGGCACTTTGCCCGAAATCCAGTTAATATTCAATGGCTCATTAAAAATAGATTGAGGGGCTATAAAACAAAAAGGAAGGAATGAGAGAAAACCAGGCACATATGAGAACACGAAATCCCTGCATTTATTTTTAATTATTCTTTATGTCTCAAATTCGGCCGGAGGGCTCCCCTGGTCCTCGTTTTCACCCTCCAGGATATAGACAGCTTAAACATTAGGATAAAAGGGTCATAAAGAGCGAATCGTAGCAATTCTACCATGGATTGGTCCAGGGAGACCGTAGTTCATTTCCACTGAAATATTGAAGAGCTTCTTAGTGCACCCAAAGACACCGGAGGAAGTCGCAGCTTCTTGGGAATTGACCAGGATTAGTGGATCCTATTGCACACCCAGTTTGTTAGACAACAACCAACAAGTTCTGGCTGATGCCTCTGTACCACAGGTGCTGGATTCACACGAGGACACCGAGTCTGCGTGGCGTCATAAAAATGCAGCAAGCGAACCCTCGTTCCGGGCTTGCGCTGACCCATCCCACCCAAGCGCTCCTGGGAGATCACCACAGAGACAGTGCAAACACAATTTCTCTAATGTCATTTGCGGAAGTGAAGCAAAACCCCAGGCCTGTCGTCGAGACTCAGCTCGGAGCGAGAAAATGCAGACTGACAGATGATAGATTCTTGGGTTTGTGCAATCAGACAGCTCCCACACCCCCACAAACTCACGCCTTCCCGACATCGCCCCCACCGCCTCTCATGTCAAATGGGCAAAAATTAATACATTATTAACTCACCAGAAGAGGTCAGGTCATCTCATCATGGCTAATCAAGTCAGGCAAGGCACGCATGATTTCAGCAATTCAGAGAACGGACTCTTCTCTCCACAGAACCAACAGCCTTCCTTGAGGAATTTGCCCCAATTAAGGGTCCGAAGCCTCAATTTTTGAACTTCCACACTTGATTGATCACTCCATCGATTGAATCAGTGAACTTGAAGAGTTTAAACTGACGCGTGCAGAAGGTGATGACCTCAATAATAACTTAAATTGGAAGTGTACTAGAATTTGTTTACCTGTATAACCTCTGTAAATGTATTCGCCTCTCCGATATCCTCCAGATTTCAACGTTTAAGGGTGAGGGAGATTTGACAAATGCTCCTCATAATACACACCAAAAAATAAAGTATAAACCTCTTTTACCTTTTCATTTCCAACTCTTTTTTCCAAACAGCATATCAACACACAGCATAGGATCCACATAGGGTGGGTCAAGAATAGTAAAAATATTAAAGTTCAACTTTTTTTCTTCTTCTCTTCTTTAATTGTGAATAGATATTCCTGCCTGATCATGAAAGCAAACCATGGCAGTTGTAGTTGTTGAATTGTATTCTTCAAAATCAGCAATTTTGGGATATGCTTGCATTACAGGTTGCTGAGAAAAAATTAGGCAAAATGTGCCCAGCGGGAAAAAGTTGATCTATAGGACTTATAATATGTACACTCATTTTGACTGCACTGATGAGGGGACAATGTATATTTTCCATGACTGTGCAAAGGATTAATACATATTTGTGACCTTGGAGCACAAAACCAGTAATAAGTCTCACAGGTGTGGCAATAGCCAACAATTTTCCAAGCATTTTTCCTTTATGCCAAAAATCATTAGGATATTAAGATCATGTTCCATGAAGATATTTTGTAAATTTCCTTCCGCAAATATATCAAAAATGTGTTATTAGTAGTAATATGCCTTTAAAGACGATTTTCTCAATATTTAGATTTTTTGGCACCCTCAGATTCCAGATTTTCAAATAGTTGTATCTTGGCCAAATATTGATGTATATTTTCAATTCAATCAATTAAAAAAATCGACCCTTATGACTGGTTTTGTGTCCCAGGGGTCACATTTATACATAAAAAAGTGTTACAACTGTGTTACAAATGTTACAACTGTACTTTGTCTACCATACACATATTTATGTCACATACACCTAATTTTAGACAGTTATTTTCTTCCATAGTCCAACATATATTTGAGAGGAACAGTGAACTAGCTGAGAACAAATGTAGGGCAGTACTTGGTTTTATCCATCTGGAATGAATTGGATAATGAAAAGTGGCCAGGTGGAGTGGAGGGGTTCAAATTTAAGAGGGATTTGTTTAAGACGTTGTCATAACATAATAAGAAAATATCATGTCTACTCAACTCTGAGAATGGCACGTGCCTGACTCTATCCTCCTTCCATCTGCTTTTAACATGCCACTTTTCGTTTGTGACACGCTAACAGAGCTGACCTCCACCCACGCTGGCCCTGTAACAGATATGTGGGGCGTGCCGGGGTTCACCAGCAGATGGGTGCAGTCAAAGCATTGACAGGTGAGTGGGCGAAGGTGGGAATGGCCGGGATGCAAGGCTCACTTACTCTCTGCCAGTGAGTTGGAAGCCAGCGGGTTAAAATTTAACCAGGCCCTTTCCAGCCGCAATCCCCCAACCCTCGGTTAAAGATGGCCATGATGGATAGCCTCTGTCAAAGTGTTCAGTAGAGGGTCTGGGGCTCAGTGGGGACAGGGCCGTAATCTGACGTCCCTATTCCTATCTGGACAAATGAGAGTAATGCTGTGACGACCTCCAAAAATGTGAAACACGAATGAAGGACAAAAATGGAAAGCACAGGCCTGCACGGAATCCGCACCCACAAAATTCCAGACATGGGTGCACATGCTTGTTGGGGTAATGCATTACAACATATTAGTTATGCAATCAGATTACTTTTTTCATGTAACTATTAAAGTAACATAGTTATTTTATGAGTTATTTTTTTCAAATATGTAATTTACTGGCACCTTTTCTGTCCCCATGTTGAGAGAAATCGTGAGTGAGGCGTTGTGTGTAAACCTGATGGTAGCTAAAGTTCTACAAACATGAACATGCATTTACTCACCTTACTTGCACAACAACAGATTCAGTATTCTTCAAAATGAATAAAAACGGTGAAATGCAAACCCAGAATATTGCACAAACCTGCAATAATTAAATGTTAAAGGATCAGTTCACTTTAAAATGAAAATCTATAATTTAAAATGGCAGTGTATGGGGCTCACGAGTTTGAAAAAAAGTGCATCCATCCATCATAAAAGTGCTCCACACGGCTTCAGGGTGTTAATAAAGGCCTTCTGAAGTGAATCGATGGGTTTGTGTAAGAAAAATATCCATATTTAAAACTTTATAAAGTAAAATACAACCTGGTCTCATTGTGAAAATGTACCTCTGGCAACGTTTTTGCAAACCGCCAAAATACGTACCAATAAGTACATATCTCTGCAGTTTCAAAGTGAAATGAACACTAGAGGCAGTAAAACAGCAAGCACTTTTTATCGTTTTTTTTTTCCATGTAAATGAATAAATTTTGGAGTTTGCGTCACTTAATCTGCTCCATATGCTCGGCTTTTTTTATATAATAAGTTTGCTCAGTAGCTCAGCTGGTACAGATTTGTACTTGTAATAATGAAAGCTCAGGTACGAATCCTGTGAAAGACAAGTCATGATAAAAGAGCTCAAAGATGAGTTCACACAAGCTAACAAGACATGGTTACTATTGTATTTTTGTCACATTTGCTTTTGTTAACACTATCGGTTAGGTTTAGGGTTTAGTGTAGGTGTACGTTAAAAAAACAATGTCACAAAACGTCAGATTGACGCTCATCTGTTCCGGGGAAAAAACGAAGCTTTTGGCGGCACCCAGTGGACATATCACTTTGAAACTGCAGTGATATGTACATATTGGTACGTATTTTGGGGTTTGCAAAAACGTTGCCAGAGGTACATTTTCGCAATGAGACCAGGCTGGTAAAATATCAAGCTTACGCCAGACCGCCTTCTGTATTCAACTTATGCTGAAAGTGTAGCACCTATCGCAGTTCAAACCGTTTATGCTACATCTGACATCATCGTCACGCCAGTAACGCTTTTTTTGTAAGTTGAATAGCTAGATATTTTACTTTATAAAGTTTTAAATATGCCTTACCATGCTTTAATCCACTGAGCATTGAAAAGTATGGAAAAAACTGTGCTGATTTTGTCTCTGTTTCATTTGCCACTTGAGATATGTTATCACACAATACTGACACAATTAAAATTCTGCACTTAAGTGGAAAATAAGCTTAATAGGTAACACTTTAGTAAGGGGAACACATATTCACTAACTATGACTTTTGCCTCAATAAACTCCTAAATTACTGCTTATTAATAGTTAGTAAGGTTGTTAGTTTAGGTATTGGGTAGGGTTAAGGGATGTAGAATAAGGCCATGCAGAATAAGGCAGTAATATGTGCTTTATAAGTAATAATAAACAGCCAATATCCTAGTAATATGTGTGCTAATAAGCAACTAGTTAATAGCGAGACTTGATCATTAAAATAAAGTGTTACTACTTTATAATAATAATAATAATAAAACACTTCTCACAAACTCACTATAATTTGTGTACTATAAATACAGGAAATGACATTGTAAAAAATATATATAAATACATGGCAGACTTTGTATTTTATGCTTCTTAAATACACACAAGGGAATAATATATTTAACAAGTCTGTCTTTCACACAATTTCACTTGTTTGTAAATGATGCACCATTAAAATATTATGTTCACAGTTTATATTTACCTTCATTTTTTCATTGTTCTTCCCTGAATGTTGGGTATAATCTTTGATACATTTGTGATCATTTTTTTTAAATAAATAACACAATAAAAAGCTCAAAAGTTGAATGTGTTTAATATTTCTTTATTTCACCTGTGTTTATATTATCATAGTTAGAAAATGTAATAAATAAAAAAAGCTATGCATTTAAACCATTTGAAGTATAGCAAAAGTATATGTTTTCAAAGCAGTTGTAATGTGAAAAAAAAAAAAATTAAATCAGTACAAATAGTTGAAAAAAACATCCTTCTATATACTTGGTGAAATACATTTAAATTTCGGTGTCCGTCCCTAAAAGCCACACTTATGTACAACCTTTTGAGCATAGGTCAGCTGGAAAGTGTTGCTCAGAGGTTGTGTTTGTGCCCAGAGGTCTCGTGGGGAGCAGGAGAGAGTGAAAGAGAGGTAAAAAGAAATATCCACAAACCCCTTTTGCTTTTCTATGAAAAATGTGCCCTGCGTGGGACAAGTCCATGTAGACTCATCCATCAAGCGGACCCAAATACAGCCCGCACCACTGTTGACGTGAGGTTAACAACTTGACACTGACAGCTAGTCAGGCATGGCTGCAGTGCGAGGAAAGGGCAAGATGGAAGTGGTGATCTATCTAAAAATAAACAGGTAAATCTGGCCGCAAACAACGAGCAACCGATCAAGTCTTACTTCCTTACTTTCAAATCTCGATTTCCCTTTTGGACATTTGTTTCCATCCGAAAATATGCTACGTGATATGTGCCACTGAGAATCGGTTCAGATGAGGAGGTAAAAGCTGGAGTCGGACAAGGGTGCTGATGGGGTCTCTAACGTGTGGCGGCCCAGAACACAGAGGTAAATTCTTTTTAATCCAACCCCCCGCTGGTTCTATAAAATGAGATGTGGTTTCAAACGCAGGCCCAGTTTTTAATTGCACTTAAAGCAGAATGGCAGAACATCAATCTTGATGAGTAGATCTGCATCCCCACTCTCCCCGGCCAATTTATCACCATTCACGCCTACACACACACACACACACACACACACACATCCATTACACCATCCCATCTGCGGATTTCCCATGAACTTCCCCCTCTTCGGCCCCCAAGTCTTCATCACCACCAGCACACTGCAATCTTAAGTCAGCCACCAAAATATTCCTCCCATCTGATCAATTACACCACCCTGCAATCATATTTGCCGAATGAAATCCAATATATGTTTCTTAATCTTGCAGTGCTGATTCCAAAATTAGTTACGCTTTCTCACTAAATGCATTTCGTGGAATTTTTGCTTTCAACAACCATTTGTAACAAGAAGTCTTGTATTTCCCACCATCTAAATGAAGCGAGTTTTTACTTAAAACAAGCTAAATTAGTCATTTCTGTTTGGGACAGAAACAAGGAACAAGAATTCAAACAGAAACAAGATTATTTTTCTCACCCCATTGGCAGATAATTTTGCTTGTTTTAAGCAAAAACTCACTTCTTTTTGAATGTATTTTCAGGGAAACAAGTATCAAATATCTTCTCATTTTACTTATCTAGTAAATGCATCTTGATTTAAGAATTTTTAGATATTTAGACTGGAAACAAGACAAAAATACTAAGTAAGAAAAGCATTGTTTGCAGTGTACTACATCCAAAAAGTGACGGAAAATTATTTTAGTTTATGTTAAAGGGGTCATGAATTGAGAAATCAACTTTTGATGTATAAAAGGTCATGGTAATATAAGAATATCCTGTAAGTTTCAGAACTGAAAACTTCCTTGTTAGCCAAAGAAAAGCTTTTATAGACACCAGGCCCAGCAAACGATCGATCTATGAATGTGCGTCCCCGTGACGTCAGAGTGCAGGGAAACTCAAGACGAAAGCCTGATTCTGTAGCCCGTCCACCGACTCGTTCCTGACGTAGATACATAACATAGGCCTATGTGCGTGGAGCTAAACCAGTTCGAACTTCCAAGCAATAAACTTGCTGCATAAGCTTCATTCCAATATTATGAATGCATGGTTGAACTTTATTTTTAATGAATATCCAGCTCACGTGGATAAGACATTGCGCGTTTGTTCGCTTCATTTTACTGCGGATTCGTTTGTAAACAAGAGACTGGATTTGCAGACAGGATGAGATTAAAAAACGATGCTGTGTGCTGAATCTGACAGAAATGGTGCAACACACTCACAGTATGTGAGTAAAACATGTTTTTTATATGTGATAGTTTTGCATTAGAGATTGTTTGATATCTATTGATTATGTGTACGTGTCTAACAGAACATAACTTACAACGCTGTCACAGGCTGGAGTATCCTTTGTATTTGAGGTGTTGTTGTTATGTATATGTATGGGCCTGGGCTTGCAAAGCCCGACGTCCTGGGGCTATGTGTTTTCAAGTCGAGCTACAAAAATGTATCAAGGCCTGCCCGATGGGCTATCTTAAATAGTGAAATAACATTCCTTTCTTGATGTGCACTGTCCACTCTCTTGACTTGATATTTGAAAGAAAAATACAATCGCAGAAGTTTTGACGGTTGATTTGTCTGCAAAGTTTTGCAGATGTTTGTGTGTGTGTTCAGTTCTCAGTTATATCCACCGATCGGGAGGGCCAAGTAATACAAAATAACATTCCAACTAGTTGCTGGTGGATGAGAGAGAATTATTGTGTTTGTTTCATAAAGACATGTTTCGAACCCTGTGGGCGAATCATTCCGGTTGCCGTTTTCAAAACAATTCCAACATGTACTGATGGAGTCAAAGCTCATTATAATATGCAAAACTGTTATCCAATCATAGCAGTGGGCGTTAACTTCTGAGTGTTTCAGGAGCTAGACTCTTTTTAGTAGAAAATAGCCTATTATAGATAGCCTCTCTCTATTTAGTAGAAAATAGCCTATTACTTATTCATTATGATGTTTTTGAATGTAAAAACCATGCGAACCTCATAAGTTGACCTCAGACATATATATAAAAGTATAAAAAAGACAGTTCATGACCCCTTTAAGTTCTTTAACATTAGAGTATTTGAACATACAGTTTTATTGATATTTTTGAATCATCATCATCAACTTGGCATGCAAATCAGCAGAATTTTATAAAGATGCGCCCAGACAACACCATAGTTATGGCCCAGATCCAGCCCACATCTGGTATGTGTGGAATCCACATGTGGGCTGGATCTGGGCCGTAACTATGGTGCTGTCTGGGCGCATCTTAATAAATTTGGCTGATTTGCAAGCCAATTTGATGATGATGATGATTCAAAAATATCAATAAAACTGTGTGTTCAAATACTCTAATGTTAAAGAACTTAAAGGGGTCATGAACTGTCTTTTTTATACTTTTATATATATGTCTGAGGTCAACTTACATATTTCATATTTCCATGCTGGTCTAGACTGGTTTATGCCAGTTAACATCGGTTTGGTGTTGGCATGGGTTGTAGACCTCAAAACCATGCTGTTAAACAGCAACATTTATTTGGTGAAGCTCGCTGGTTGAGATAGTTAAGAAGTCTGGCTGTTGACACCAGCGCAGCAGCATCCAAAACACAACTATGATGTAGAACGGAGATTTCACACCTTGCTGTGCACTTCCACATCCAGGTGTGAGGATCTGTTCAGGTATTTCACTCTGGTGCTGCAACTGCGCAGACGTCTACAGGACTTTCAGGGTTTATGAGAGCTGTGGACAGCAACGAGTCATCCAGCTGGGAGATCAGGCCATTGTGAACCAAAATGACAAACCTTCTGGAGAATGACTTGCTACCACCAGCAGACATTGTGTTTTGGATGCTGGTGTCTTAATCAGTTTATTAACTATAGTCTCCCTTGTAGAACCAACACTTGTAAATAGTAAGAGAATTTAAGAGTCATAAGTATTTCTTAACAGCCGTTATACTGTATTTTTTGCCTTGTTTTTTAGTAACAAATGGTGCGGTGTTACTCATGGAAGATGTGTTACTCACCTACAAAATGGTAACATTGTGATTGTCTCCCTCGTTTTTCTTTCGTCTAGGATTTTCCTATACAACAAGAACTTCTGTGCTCTTCTGAAGAGCTGTTTAGTTTGTACGTAGTACAATTATCGGATAAGTAAGTAAGTATGTATGTATGTATGTATGTATGTATGTATGTATGTATGTATGTCTACTGATAAAAATATTATGTGGTGAAGTAAATATGTAATTTCTACCAGTTAGTTCAGGCAGGAATAAAAAAAAAACACGTACATTCTATATTAGTACTCAATTTAAGCTTGTAGCAATTAAAGCGTATATATCAACATTATAAAATTAAGTCAAACCTACTTAACTTTCTGATACTGGTGTTCCCATCATGCACTAGGGCATGAATAACTAAAAATATTGATTTTTCACTGTTTTCCAGCTGTATTTACACTGTTTTATCATTTCACTTGTTTGTTAGGTTTAGTAACTTGCTGTTTTGTGACATATCGAGTTCATTTTCTACTCAAAACATACACAAAAAGTTAACTTTGTTGTGTACAATATATTGAGATCTCTGTGTTCAGGTGGAAACCATATTACTTATATTATGTAGATATGTTGTGTACACTGTAAAAAGCGATCAGTTGACTTAACTTAAAAAAGTGAGGTGAAACCCATTGCCTTGAAATTATTAAGTAAATAAACTTCATGCGTAATTGAAAAAATTAAGTTATGTGGAATTGTCAATTACTCAAAATGTATTACTTAATAATTTTAAGGCAATGGGTTTTACCTCACTTTTTTAAGTTAAGTCAACTGATCACTTTTTTCAGTGTACACAATATCTACTGTATTATTTACTTAGATGTTCTAAGTAAAGCATAGACTTCAAATCCATGGCTTAATTCAGTTTTTATTGTTTGCACTTGAAACAGAGTATTGCCAAGAAAACTTCAACAAAAATTTGTATGACAACATGTTTTATAATGCTTTAATTCAAGTTACGCAATTTTCCACTTTTTTATAAGTTATACAAGATTCAACTCACTGTTTTAAGTCAGTTAAATGTAATTTAAGTTGAAATTACTTAAGCATCCAGTTGATCACGTTGATTGTGCTTACAACTTTTTTTTACTGCCTTACATTTTTAAGTACAATCAACTTAAATGTTTAAGTCACTTAAACTTAAATTACATTAAACTGACTTCAAAAAAATGTGTTAAATGAGTTGACCAGTTAAAGTTTGTTGAGTAATTAAGTTAAAGTTACTTATTTTCTTTGTTAGTTTTACTTAACTTAGTTAAGAACACTTAATTCCATATGTGAAATTTACTTAAATCTGCAAGCAAAAACTTGCAAAAGTAAATTTTACTTATTGTTTTACTTATATATATATTTGTTTATTTATTTTATTGAATTGATTGCTTGATTGATTGATTGAAAAATGTAACTAAATAAAAACTACGACTACAACAAGAAATTAGTTTAAATGCTTTAAAGTTGGTTCAAAGATCTTATTTTACTCATTCAAAAAGTGAGAACCAATGGCAAATTTGCATTCTAAATTGGCCTACAAAATGACATTCGTGCTTGGACAGTGCCATTGCTTGTCCCTGGGAAACGTATCATATTGTGCCTGGTGAAATACATTTTCAGATTTGCCAAATTTTCCATTTTTTTATTTGCATTTGGCTCATGGCGAGCATTTACCAGTTAATTTGGACCCTGCATCCTCAACCATGCTGCTGAAAACCACGGCTATACTGGTTGACATAAATGTATGAAAAGTACATTCCCTTTGAGAAATATTACCAAGAAAAACAAGATGGCAAAAGAGGGCCAAATTGAGGAAGGCAAGAGGAAGAGGGCAGATGAAAAATGAGCGTAGGAGAGGGGTGTAGAGGAGTGGGTGGGTGAGTGGGAATGAGAGCCGCTCTAGTCAGCTCTTTTGAATAGAGCGAACATGACGGAGTGGACAGGTTATATGGGGAACCCTGAATGGGGCTTCTTCCCCCTAACATGATAACTTTGATCCCTTGTGCCTTACACTGCAGTCAGCAATATTGACTAATGGGTCTGGGTTAATACTTTAACCAACGCACAGCATGGGGCAGCTGGGGATCTCACTGCCCTTAGAGATCTGCATCTCAATCAATGCGCCGTTCCCCGGCATACAGTACACAGAGACCCGGCCCACAGCAACTGATGCTGCTCTTCAGTGTGTGTGTGTGTGTGTGTGTGTGTGTGTGTGGGGTTTTTAGCTACAAGAAAAGCTTCCTTGTATGAGAGCCGTATTTCCATTCAGACCTCAGTAGTTGTCCATTCAAGTATTATCTTCTATTAAGCTGTATTATAATTTGAACATTCGGTTACATTATGGTAAAGACTAAAAGGAGGGATAAAGCGACAGAAAAGAAGACAGAGAGGGAGAGCATGACACATCAGTTCTCTGACAGCAGGGGGAAATCCTCACTTCCTGTAGATGACAGGACGCACAATGGTTTCACCGGGCATCCATACAGAACACAGAGCGAGGCAGGTTAATGATTCAACCGAGAGAGAGGAAGCCATGTAAAACATCAATTATCTCCACTTACAACATCATTACATAAGCTCGAGTTAAGCTTTTTCATTTTCAGACCTCTTCTTGGAATCGCTGTAGAATTGCATGTGTGTACAGCAGGAATGTTCGCATAAATGTTAGCCTTCATCATCATATGATTAACTCATCATATCATATAATTAACTGATTTCATTAGAGCTGTAGTTTGTACTGAGTAATACAGTCCTTTGTTTCACCGGAGGGACAAAGTTAACCAGCGTGACAAATTACTGACATCAGCATATTGTCTCGTTCCCTTTCTTTTCCACACACGCACACACACACACACACACATACCACGGGGACACTTACAGGCAAACATGGTACATTTTTATTGCTCATTTAAACTGTGCATGGACTAATGAAATCCCTGTTCTCAAGTCACTGGACAGTGTCCAACTGACCTTCACCCCCTGAAGTGAGTGAGCCAAAACACAGGGTTACAGGATAATTTGGACGATCAAGCATTCGATAAGGTCAAAGTCAATTAGTCTGAAAATTAACCCACTATCTCCAGCTCAGGAGGATGAGCAAACATTTACACTGGTGTACAAATGCCAAGGGTAGAAAGACATTTCTGTTTATACCCCGCAATATACTATGCTTTGGTATATCAATATGACAATATGATCCCAAATTTGTATCAGTTTTACTGGTAGTCACCGTATGAAGGATTTTTGGGTATAATATGTCACAGTTTATTTTAGATACATTTTATTTGTATACTTTATATACAATTTATGTTGCTATCCTCACTTGAATGAACTATTGTGTCCTGCACCCACTAGTAAACAATATCAGGTGTCTGAATCATTTTTGGTTTGACTGTATGAAATTGCATCTCATTGGAACTCACTCTGCGATTACAAAATGACAATCAAAGATTGATTCAGAGCTGTTCACATTATCAAATACAATTATTCGTTTCTCAGACAATGTTTATTCACAGCTAACAAAACAAATATGTTCTAAGTACGTTTTTCTAATGTTGCCATTAAGTTATGAAAAGATTATTTCTGAATGGTCTCCGAAAAGCGTCCAGTTTTTAAATGTTTTAAATAAATAAAAAATGTCTTGGTTGTGCAAACGTTTTTTATCATTCTTCAAATATGGGAAGTTCACACTAACACTATACTTTATTTAGGGTGACCATATTTTGATTACCGAAAACCAGGACACTCGGCCCGGCAATTAGATACTCAAATGATACTCAAAGTTCACTCAAAAATTCCTTTTTAATTGCAATACATATAAAGTATGCCCCCTTTGTATGGATAGAAAATTGTTATATCAGGTCCAGGACAGGACTTGAAAACAGGACATGTCCTGGGAAAACGTTTGACGTTTGGTCACCCTAACTTTACTTGATGTCATAACTTAATTGTAAAAATCTAGTAATCTGTACTATTCAAATACTATACCTTGTTTACTCAGAAAACCCAAGGTAAGATTAAATGATTGGTTTGAATGCCATTTTGTCAAGGAAAAAAAAAACGTAACAAATCGCCATTATGGTGATCAGTGTTCCCTTTGTTTGGCCTCTTAAACTACATTCATATTATTGTAATTCTCTTCCTATTGATGCCGTGATGCAATAATAAATCACAGTTATTTGGTTTCATAGGAAGAGAAGTAATAAATAGGTTGCTTTTAAAAGTTGACCTGGCTTCTGACTAAAAAATTAACTAATGAATTAGTCAGAAAATATGTCACCTTTTAAAAGCATTTATTTTAAGCATTATTTATTACTTCTCTTCATGTCGTATAACGATCATTTTCAATTTAATTGTTAACACTTCTGTCATAAACAGCTTATGAAATTTGAATTGTGTTGATATAATCCCTCTATACTTGTGACAATTCCTATTTCACTTTATTTGTTTTTTAAGGCAATCGGTTTGCATGCTTTTTGTAAGGAAGTCTAACTAATTCGATTTTACAGTGTAGTAACATTTATAAAGTTTAGACAAACTAAAATGTTTCAGGGAAAAAAGTACCATGAATGATGTATAAATTATGTTTTTGTGCTAACGTTTTGAGAACATTAAAGACCAGAAAACTTTGAATGAACATTTTATTAATGGTACTGGATGAACATTTGTTTTATATAAGTTTTTATATAAATTATATATATATATATACATATATATTAGGGCTGTCAAAAGATTAATCGCGATTAATCGCATCCAAAATAAAAGTTTGTGTTTACATAATATATGTGTGTGTACTCTGTTAATTATAATTTATATATAAATACACACACAAGCATGTATATATTTAAGAAAAAAAAAATATTTTTATATATAAAACATTTATATTTATATATATTATAGATTATATAAATGTATATACAGTATATACATGCAAATATTTCTATGAATGTGTGTGTATTTATATATAAATAATAATTAACAGAGTACACACACATATATTATGTAAACACAAACTTTTATTTTGGATGCGATTAATCGCGATTAATCTTTTGACAGCCCTAATATTATATATATATATATATAAAGGTGGGGGAATTCTTAATCTTTCCTCTGTTGGGTCATGAGAATGTTCCAATCTCATCTTCTTCTTTTTTCGCCTCTGAAAAAAAGTCCCATGAAAGATGTATAAATTATGTTTTTGTGCTAACGTTTTGAGAACATTGAAGACCAGAAAACTTTGAATGAACATTTGTTTTTATATAAGTTTTTATATAAATTATATATATATATATATATATATATATATATATATATATATATATATATATATATATATATATATATATATATATATATATATATATATATATATATATATATATATATATATATATAGGGGTGGGGGAATTCTTAATCTTTCCTCTGTTGGGTCGTGAGAATGTTCCAATCTCATCTTTTTTTTTTCGCCTCTGTATTGCCCTTTCTTTTAAAATGATTCATTCCAACACCCACACAGTCCTGAACCCTAGCTGGTCCAGAAAGGAGGGAAGCCCCCTGTCACTGAGTGTGTTGGCATTCAGGTACACAGAGGTGGGAGGGGGGAGTGAGTGTGTGTGTGACAGAATAGGATGTGCTTCGTCACTCGATGCAAAGAGTAGACGCTTCCTATACATGGCAGCTGCAAGACTCCAGTAATGTATCACGGTCAGCAGAATCATTGATTACTGCTGGGGTTAATCATTGATTGAATGGGGGGGTTAAGGAAGCCTCCGTGGGGACACCCTCAGACCGGTGAGGGGGCGGCAGCCCGGCGAGAGGGCCCGTGGCAGTTCCATTACTGCACTGTGGAATTGTGGGTATATTTTCTATCAATCCTCATTGACTATGACGTGACTGGAGCTGTATGTAAAATAAAGACCACCCCACATATTGACATAATCTTCCACCTTATGTGGGTGTGTGTCAGAAAGCCTGTCAAGAACATGTCCAGATCATATTTCATTCCAAAATCACCTGTAATGTGGAAACAAATCTCATTGTCATTAGTCTAATATAAGGGTTGAATGACTTTTTTAAGTTGACATTTATATGATGAAAGTCGAGTTGACATTGACTAGTCGCTGAAGACGTCAAGTCAAGTCGTCGTCACCTTCAATTATATAGCACTTTTCACAATACAGATTGTTTCAAAGGAGCTTTACAGTGATAATAGGAATTGAATGGAAGAGAGATTGTTTTGTCTGTACAGCAGCTCTAGAACAAAAGTTATTGTCCAGCTAAAGTAAGTTTTTGATTGATTCATTTCCGTTGTAAAAAATCATTAGTTATATACTTTAGGGCTGCTTACACGACACCATTTTCAACTAAACTAGAAAACTCTCAATGCGTTCTGGCCGTTCATTTGCATGACAACAGTGTTTGGTGGCTTAAGAACGCAAACTTTGATTATAATCTAGTCATTTAAAGGAAATATAAGTATTCCAATTGCATATTAACACTTAAACGCATGAATGATTCACCAATCATTATTACATATTCAGGTCTTTGATGACCCGGATCTATATCTAACGCGGATTGATCTCTACCTGTCGTGATAATGTAAAACTCTCCTGATATTAGAGTAACAATTACAGAAGAATAAAATAAAGCTTATTTTGTTATCTTTTGGAGTTTGGAAGGGTTCAGTTTGAGCAGATGTTTTATACCATCATCACTGTCCTCATCAGAGCTCATTTCCCAGTACATTCAGCATCTGCCTCATATTCACCATCTCAAACATATTCTCAAAACTATCATTTTCAACATCTCCAGAATCCATATTGTGATCGCTGACAGCTTCTTCACCAGATCCAGCATCAGTGACAGTGACAGTAAAATGACTCTGCAGTAAATCTGAGCCATTTCAAGGTTTGCAGATGATTCTTCCTATTCTTTAGTTTTCTGCCTGCGGCAACCAGGGCTGGACTGGGGCTAAAATTCGGCCCTGGCAAACCCAGTCCATCCGGCCCATAAGTTCCTCTTGAATGTTTTTACTGGGGTTAGGGCCTTAAATTGGAGTAAATAAATAAATCTAGGACAGGGACAACTAATGATGGATATTATCGAATTTACTGCAAATGCAGATAACAAACGTAATATTGCACTTTTGTCACACAGAAATACACTTGACAGTAAACCACTGATTTTGAGCTAGGATACATTAAAGTGAATTTACTGCTTTTAAAATCTGTCATCATTTACTCACTCTCATGTCGTTCCAAACCTGTATGACTTTCTCTCTTCCGTGAAACATAAAAGAAGATATTTAGATTTGTAACAAAGCAGAGAGAGCAACTATTGACTACCATAGTATTTTGTTGATAGTTGCTCTCTCTGCTTGGTTACAAATATTCTTCTAAATATCTTCTTTTGTGTTCAGCAGAACAAAGAAACTCATACAGGTTTGGAACAACTTGAGGGTGAGTAAATGATGACATAATTTTCATTTTTGGGTGAACTATCCCTTTAATGCATGTGATCCAGGCTTTAAAGCGGTTTTGTTGAATTATAATTTAATTACCCTACACTCTAAAAAAAAAAAAAAAATGGTTCTTTGCTCTCAATGATAGGGGAACCTTTTTTAGTGCTATAGCACCAATTTTGGTGCTTCAGTGGTTCTTCAGAAGTGCTATATAGCACCTTAGTCAAAGAACCGGTGAAGAACCTCTGAAGAACCGCTGAAGAACCACTGAAACACCAAAATTGGTGCTATATAGCACTAAAAAAGGTTCCCCTATCATTACGAGCCAAGAACCATTTTTGGTGCAATATAGAACCTTTTTTTTTTTTTAGAGTGAATGACATTTTAACTGAGTTTAACTGTAGGTCAGTTTCATTTAACTGTATGGGCATGGCAGTCACAGGTAAAATCATGCTCCTCATTGCCATAGGTATATGGTTTCGAAAATAAATAAATAAATAATAATAAACTATTGAATTTGGTTGTGCTAGAGTGACAAGTTTGTAGTTGTGTGTATTGCTGTTTTCCAATTTACCTCGTGATGTATTTACATGGTCGCGGCTGTTTTCAGCTGATTCACTACAGAACCTTTAATGTTCCCATATCACACGATTGTATAAAACAACATTCGGAGTCAAAGAGCTGGTTCATCACTTCATAGAGCAGCAGAAACGCAGCGCACGTTCGTCGGCGGCAGCGCTGTTGCGCGGATATTCGCCTTTTGCAGTTTCATGGGCCCAAATGTTTAAACAGCGCCTAATCTGGACACAGTCTATGGAGGAGGGAAGGTCTCTCTCGCTTTGGCCTGTCATCAGAAGACAAACCAATGGGCCGCTGTCCCTGCATGATGGACCAGTCCGTGGCAAAAAATAAATAAAAATAAAAATAAATAAATAACCTTGTATCGGCCCCAAAGTGCGTCGGCCCACCGGGAAAATGCCCGGTATGCCAGATTACCAGTCCAGCCCTGGCGGCAACTATGAGTGAAATGTCACTTCATCATTGTGTATCAGACATCACCACCTTTAGGAATAAATGTGACTTGCACTTACACTTACACTTCAAAGATACAATTTTTGTTGCGCAGAAGAAGAAAAAAACTTTTTACAAAAAATTAGGGCTGTCAAAAGATTAATCGCGATTAATCGCATCCAAAATAAAAGTTTGTGTTTACATAATATATGTGTGTGTACTCTGTTAATTATTATTTATATATAAAAACACACACAAGCATGTATATATTTAAGAAAAAAAAATATTTTTATATATAAAACATTTATATTTATATATATATATTATAGATTATATAAATGTATATACAGTATATGCATGCAAATATTTCTTAAATATATACATGAATGTGTGTGTATTTATATATAAATAATAATTAACAGAGTACACACACATATATTATGTAAACACAAACTTTTATTTTGGATGCGATTAATCGCGATTAATCTTTTGACAGCCCTACAAAAAATGTGAATAGAAAACAGATATTCTTTTATAATTTATTGTTTCCCTTGTTATATTGTTTATAATGAATACTTTCAGAAACTCTAAGAAGGTTGATGTCTAACTTTAAAAAATGAGTGAGTGGGAGGGTAGGGAATGACGTATACGTTTACAGGTTAAATAAGTATCACACTAATATAGCAACAACAACAAAAATTGAGTACTGCAATTGTAAGTCGTGAATTTGAACTCTCTCTGGCTATATATAATCCATTCTATATTATGGAGTAGGGTGGAATTTTGCTTTATATATACAGTTGTAAGACATACTCAAGCATGAACACCTCATTAAACCATAAATCTGTCCCTTCAGGTTATCAAGTGTACCACAAATCTGCCTTGAGAGCAAAAAGCCATGCTCAAAGAACAAAAAGAGTACTGTTTCCTGCCATTTGTGTGGATGAGAAATGCTTCCTTTTACTGAATTGTTTAGACAAAAATTACCTAGAAATTGATGCTCCCCCGGATATATGAGTGCAAGGTTACACTCTCCCAATATAAGTGGATATGCGTCATTAAACGTGATGGGAAACAATAGAGTAAATGAGTGATGACTGATTATACTCAATTACTGTAAAATACTTTCATATTTACAATGAATGGCCTGACGATAGATAGACAGAGAGAAAGACAGACAGAGAGACAGACAGACAGACAGACAGACAGAGATGTGTAATGGGTAGAGGGGGTTACTGTGGGGGACGGTCCACATAATCCTCCTCAGAATGGCCGGACTTCCTAAACAGAGGCAATGTGGAGCCGGATCTTCTCTCTGTCCACTCAGCACAAAGCATTCAGTCCCCTGAGCTGCAGTTAATAATTCAATAGAAGAGAAGTGAAAGGAGGATGTGTCTGACTGACAGCATGAAGCTGCGCAGAGGAGAGAGTTTACACAGACATCTGACAAATATGTTTAACACGCTACATAAAACGCGTATGCTCAAGGGTGTAGATCAAAACAATGTGGCGAAAATACATTTCATAATGATAAGAAGAGTGAAAACATTCTAGGCAGTATGAAAATATTTTATTCTGACATTTAGTAGGTGATAACTTACAAATGTTTACGGATGAAAACAGATTCTCTGTCAAAATAACAGAGAGATAACGGTGACGCTTAATTTTACAGTGTCCTTGTGTACTGTGCAAAAGTACAAATGGTTTTAAGCCAGTTATATCATTTGCTGTAGTGTGTCAGTAGGAAATATTGGTTTACATTTTCAAACTTTCCTTTTTCCATTAATTTTAATAATCCAGTGAGATTTTTGTATGCACAAGGAGTCTGACAAGAGCTGGTATGACCTGATCTCGCCATCATCACTGTAAACCCTAACTCTCAAAATAATTAACAGGTTTGAGTAGAGCCAACTCAAATTAAACAAATTAGATCAAACAAATGAACTGTTTTATGAGTATTTAGAACTTTCTTTTTCTTTAGAGTTCTATAAACTGACTTATTTTAAGTAATTTGAACTGTTTCATTGTTTTGAGTTTTATGAACTTGTTTCTTTTAATTTAGACAAACTTAAATTTAACCGAAACTGCGCTGGGATTTCTATTTCCCAGCATGCTTTGCCATGACTCTCAAAAGGGGCAGTAAATGCTAAAATTAAGTATTATAAAGTTTTTTTTTATGCAAGATCAACGTTAAGTGGGAGATTTAGTAGTGTTTAATGTTTTGTTATGTTAGTTTAGAAAAGTTTCTGTTATATTGTCAATATTATTAACTCGTCTTTATCTTTAGGTCATGTTCCAAGAATATTCAAGTTGGCAGTCATAAAACCTCTCATTAAGAAGCCACAATTAGATCATAATAACCTAGCAAATTACAGACCAATTTCAAATCTTCCATTCATGTCTAAAATACTAGAAAAGTTGTGTCCGCTCAATTGTGCTCTTTCTTGCAAGAAAATGATATCTATGAATAATTTCAATCAGGATTCAGGCCACATCACAGCACAGAAACTGCACTCGTTAAAATCACAAATGATTTACTTCTAGCTTCTGACCAAGGCTGTATCTCAATACTAGTTCTACTCGATCTTAGTGCTGCGTTCAATACTATAGATCATAAAATACTATTAGATCGACTTCAAAATTACACTGGTGTTCAGGGACAGGCATTAAACTGGTTTAGATCGTATTTATCAGACCGCTACCATTTTGTCTGTCTAAATGGGGAAAAATCAAAGATAACGTCAGTAGACTATGGGGTGCCGCAAGGATCCGTGTTAGGCCCTCTGCTATTCTCTATATATATGCTGCCACTTGGTAATATTATAAGAAAACATGGAATTAATTTCCACTGTTATGCTGATGACACTCAATTATATATTTCATCACGACCAGATGAAAACTCTAAATTATCTAAACTGACAGCGTGTGTTGATGATATTAAACACTGGATGACGTGTAATTTTCTGCTATTGAATTCAGATAAAACGGAGGTATTACTTATTGGTCCAAAAAACTGCCCACAAAACCTCTCACAATACAACTTTAACTTGGAAGGATGTCCTGTCACTTTATCCGATACAGTAAAAGACCTGGGTGTTATATTAGACCGCAACTTGTCTTTCGAAAATCATATTTCATATGTTACAAGAACGGCATTTTTCCACCTTAGAAACATTGCTAAGCTACGTAACATGCTATCTATCTCTGATGCAGAAAAGTTAGTTCATGCATTCATGACCTCGAGACTAGATTACTGTAATGCTTTATTAGCTGGTTGTCCTGCATCATCAATAAACAAACTACAGTTAGTCCAAAACGCAGCTGCTAGAGTTCTTACTAGGTCAAGAAAATATGATCATATAACACCAATTTTATCATCTCTACACTGGTTACCTATTAAGTTCCGTATCAATTACAAAGTATTGCTACTGACCTATAAAGCCCTAAATGGTTTAGCTCCAGTGTATTTAACGGATCTTTTATCGCCCTACAATCCATCGCGCTCTTTAAGATCACTAAACTCAAGGCTTCTGGTCATTCCTAGGATATCTAAGTCCACTAAAGGAGGGAGGGCATTTTCACATTTAGCTCCTAAACTCTGGAATAGTCTTCCTGATATTGTTCGAGGTTCAGACTCGCTGTCTCAGTTTAAAACTAGATTAAAGACGCATCTCTTTAGCCAAGCATTCACATTATAAATACGTTTTATACTACAGTTAAATCGCACCAACAGCATTAATATTCTGAACAGCAGCTACGCTTATCATTTCCCATCTGCTTTTCTGTTATCTCGGGACACTAGTCCCGAGATAACCAGCCTCTCATGGAGACTTCAGATGCCCCTGTGATGAGATGACTCGACGCCTGTGAAGAGACGACTCAACGCCAGCGTTGTTATGGCCTAAAATAATACATGATTGATTAACTTATCCTAACATTTTTCTTTAACATTCTCTTTCTAACATTCAATGTACATTTATGAAATGCACTTTCTGTGAAGCTGCTTTGAAACAATGTGTATTGTGAAAAGCGCTATACAAATAAATTTGAATTGAATTGAATTGAATTGAATATTGGGGTTTTGTAGGGTTACAATTTTGTCTATTTTATAATTGTCCGGTTAACTTTTCCACCCAAGTGAAAAGTCTTGAGGTTATATATACTTGATGGTTTGCTTTCTTTTGGTTCACATATTAATATTTCACATACTGCATTTTTTCACTTACGTAATATTGTTAGACTCTGCACAGCGCTGAAGTACTTATTCATGTGTGGTTACATCTCGGATTGATTATTTTAATTTTCTTTTATTTGGTATTCCTGAAGAACAACTTCACACAACTACAGTTAATTCAGAACTCAGCAGCAATCAAGATTGTTACCCACTCATGTACCACTGATCATATTACTCCTATTCTTTTCCAGCTGCATGGCTTCCTGTCCGTTACCGTGTACATTACAAAATTTGACTCCGTACTTATAAAGCTCTCCATAATTTGGCACCTTATTACCTTTCAGACGTTCTTCATTTGTATACTCCTGTTCGTTCATTGAGATCATCTTCGGCAGACTTATTGTCTGTTCCAAACTTCAAGATGAGTTATTTTGGTGGTAGGGCTTTTAGTTGCGCAGCTCCTAAGTAATGGCATTCTTACCACTGCACATCCGTCAGCTGGATTAAAAATTCTGATAAAAACATATCTGTTTACAATAGCTTTTCTAATGATATGATTGATTGATTGATTGATTGATTGATTGATTGATTGATTGATTGATTGATTGATTGATTGATTGATTGATTGATTGATTGATTGATTGATTGATTGATTGATTGATTGATTGATTGATTGATGTGTAAGTTTGTATTTTGTAAGCTTTCTTTATTTTATACCTTGTTTTATATTGTAAAGTGTCCTTGAGTGCGCCTTTAAATAAAAGGTATTATTATTATTATTATGACGAGTGGAGTGTAAGCTTAGTTTGAGAACAGATATATGTTAAATGTATTATATTGATGTCCTCATTCAGCAAGTGTTATGCTAATGCTACCAAAGCATTGTGTTACCAATTAGAAAGGTGACATTTATTGAATTAGCTAGTTAAAGCTTGCCAAGTCTCCATTAATGAAAATAATAATCTGCAAGTTCTGCTTACAAATGCTGCGTTCATACCAAATGCGAATAGAGTGTCAAATTTGCATCTATCGCGTCTAGTTGGACGATTGAACATTTTGAATCCATTCGCGCATCCACAGCGAATTGGACGCGCATATAAATCGAATGTTTGGAGCTAAATAGCATTATAAAAGTATAAGTAAAAGGTATAAGAAGCTATACTATACAATAAATAAAGAAAATAATTCATTCAAACAAAGTCAGCACTAGTAGGCTACAACGGTAAAGTTAAATATCCTAAAAATATAAAGTTATGAAACTTCAGTCAAAACGATTTGGCAGGCAACAAATTATAGACTCATGAGACCAAAGATCGCCCGTTAGATCTACACAAGAAGAATTATATCTCATGTTTAACCACTACAGAGACATCAGAGCCAGCGGCAAACGGCAGAAGGACTAGCCGAGGAAAGGCTGCTTTCGGCAGGGTTAACGAGCGCTGAGCGCCACTGATCGACTGGATCTCCCAACTCCGACAACGCCAGATCAAATTTTCCAATAGGTGCTCTCTTTATAAATAAACCCCAGATTTGAGCTTTAAACAACTACATTCTCGCTTGAAAAAGTTTTAAAACTACATTTTGTTACACAATAACAGTAGTATTTTTCTCATCCGCTATTGCCATTAGTTTATCACCACGTGACAGCAGCAAGCAGGCTCCTGATTGGTTAACGTGGCACGAATTAACTGCAAAGTTCAGATTTTTCAACTTGGGCGTCAGACGCGAATTCGCTTCAAACGCGTGAATGCACAAAAAGCAACACTCGCGCGTAACGCGCAAGCCGCTCAATTACTGGCATTCGCGCGAACTAGACGTGCGAATGAGGCGAAATCACGTCCACCGCGCCACACTAAACACGTCTAACACGACACAAAAACCTCCAGGACCTCCAGATGCGCGTCAACGCACCTTTGCATTGACTTAAAATGGAAATCACTCACTCCAGACGCTCTATTCTGCATTTTGCAGTGTTATTTGGGTTTACAGTGGGATTACATGAAGAAACAGAATAAAACTGAGACAGACTAAATCCAGAAGAACTGCGGCAATGTCTCCAAGACACCTGAAGAAACCAGCCTTAAAAGCTGAAGAACTATGTGCTATGTACCTGAAACAAAAGCTGTTTTAAACACAAAGGGGGTCACACCAAATATTGATTTGATTTAGTTAATAGAAGTTAATTGATAAATAAAATCTATATGACATTATTTTTGAAAGCATTCAACTTGTCTAAAACTTGATGAGGGTGAGATCAGGTCATACCGACTGTTGTCAGACTCCTTGTGCATACAGAAATCTCACTGGATTATTACAATTAAAGCCAAAATGAATGTTTTGAACTGATATTTCAGTATCAGTTCAACTGATCTACTGACACACTACAGCAAAAGATTTAAGAAACTGGCTTAAAACCATTTTTTTTTTTTTTGGTGAAAATACTAACATGCCTAAAACTTGTGCACAGTACTGTATGTTACATGGATGTACATGTATTGTAGTAAATTATGCACAATTACATGCAACTAACCCTAAACCAAAGCCTAACCCTAACGATATAGTAAGCACATGGAGTTAATTAGTATTTCTCAGTACTTAAATGAATAATTACACTGTAAGAATGACACCTTAAAATGAAGTGTAACCGAAATACCTTATCCACAAAAACAAACATGGTATTACTGTGATTTTATAGACTGTAGAAACACTGTGGTATTCTTTGAAGTACCTTGGAACAAGGCCACAGTAACCAATTCTTGGATCCAGTTAAAACTGGTCCCCCTCGGTTAAAACGTGATGGTTTCTGGACCCACTCACGTTTCAGTTCAGGCCCTCTCAAATCTGAAACAAAAGGTCCATTTGTCCTGCCTTGGAAATACCATGGTACATGAATATGGTAATCACTCAGTACTACAGTTTAAATCAACGTAACATGGTACTAATATCTCATACGATGCCATGGTCCCGCTGTACTTTAGTAGTCTTTTGCAGGGGCAGATGCACAGCAGATCCAAAGGGCAGTCTTCAGTTATAGCATTAACCACAAATGCAGTAAACAAGTCCATTAATCTCTGACACTAATACACACATTTATTAATGAATAAATAAGCCGCGTGTAATGGGTAATGGCTGTTTGCGTGTTGTGTTGTGTGTCCTCACATGATGTCCTGACCGTTTCCCTGCTGTCCTCTGACCCAGAGCCTGTGCCAGAACTCCTTCCTGTCCTTCCGTCCCTCCGGGAACACGCTTCCCCTCGGCCCGCTCGGCCATTACGGGAAAACTTTAAAGCTGTGCTTGTTTTCCCCTCTTCTAGAACTCTCCCTGAGAACCCCATGACAGGGAATGCCAAAAATGTGCACATGAGAGACAAGTCTGGTAAGAAAAGACCGAAAAGAAAGAATTGTACGAGGGAGGTCTGAAAAACACAGCTATAAAGATGTCAAAGAAAGGAAAGAATCTGCTGATGGTACAAATAAATGCAGGGCAATGAGGAGTGCTCCCCGTTATTGTCCCTCCACCTGGGTAAGGGTGTCCTGCGCCTGGAGTGGTGTTAATGTTTAGCCGGGTACCCCAGTTTAACTGACAGAGCATGAAAGAACTCATCAAAAAGCTCCATGTAGAAAGATCGTTCAAAGCGAAAATCTTTCATAGACTCCATTACTCAGCAACATAGTGCCGGCCCAGATCTGGGACACATCTGGTATGTGTGGAATCCATGTGTACCAGATGTGAGCCGGATCTGGGCCGACATTATGTTGCTGTCTGGGTAGCAACTCCTAGTTTGCACAAATCCGATTTGGTTTTTAAATCTAATCGAGTCCAAATGAGGTCCACATTTGGTTCTAAAAAGACAATAGCGTCATTGTTCAGCTGAAGTCATGTTGAGTCAGTTCTGTTCAATAACCGTGTAAAGATCATCAAAGATGAAATGAGTTCATATAATTCATTGGGCTATAAAGCAGCTCTGTAGGAAACAGTGATGTAATCGTCCCGCCCAGGGTTGCGTTTCCCATACAACGACATAACTCACTGGTTAAATACCATAGTACGATGCATTTTCCTGCATGTTTCCCAAAACCGTATTGTCGCAAATTTATCGTTCAACGACGTTGGTTAATGATGTCACACAGGTGGTGGAGTAATAACTTCTTTTAATTAATCCATTTAAGGTTGAACTAATGCTAGATTGTTTGCTATAAATTATGAGCATGGCATTTGAGGACTAATTACAATTTTTCTCAGTTATTTTGCTTTATTTCCAGATTCAATCATTGGCTCATCCTTAAGTACTAGAGCAAGTCCGCACATGCACACTCTTTAAAAACAGTGCTTTAAATCTCTTGACAAACTAAAAGACGTAAATGACATTTGTTTGTATTATAAATAAAATATAGCTTGTACTAAATGTCAGCTTGCTTATTTGCTCACGAGAAGCATTTATTAAGTCCACATGGTATGCAAACAAGAAAATGAAAGCTTTAGCATAAGTTCTGCTGGGAAGACTCAATTACTACGTCACTTATTGCCTTCACTCCAATCCAATTATATTCTCATGCTCACTGTATAAAAGCTCGGTACTTACACATGTTTGAGTTTGCAGATACTGAAGCGACGATTACCCCCATCCTCCCCACCACCACCAGGATGGCCCTGTCCATACCTCCCGGGGGGTCGGCTACGCCCCTGCCCTCGTCTTCAGGCAGGAATTGCAGATCCGATACCCTCGGATTATGCACTACGGACGGGGCCTACGCCAAATGACTTTGTATATTATCAGCTTGCTGAGCTATTAATAAATACACTATTGTCGAAATAATTCTCCCGAGTCTTTCCTGTAGAACTATCCTTCTAACCACAGGTCGAACGCTGTCAAACAGCGATGCTGTTTGCGAATGTTCGTTGGAACTATGGTTTCGACTTGTTGAACTATTCTGATAACGACGGAAGTTGCGACTATAGTTGGCTAACGACGCTTTCGGGAAACGCACCCCAGTTCAGTTCTCATCCAATAGTGTAAAAGAGGAGGACAGAGGAGACAGTGGCAACGAACCCAAACTCTCCTTGGGAGAAACCAGGCTCAGTCGAGGGGCCAACGAACCACCATGGTGTGATTATGATCCCAGGCTTCATCACAAGTCAGATTGTGCATTGATATCATTCAGGATATTTCATGCATTTCCTTCTGCTTGAAGACTGGGATAGTTATCAGTGAGGGCGGAAAAAAAGTATTTTCAACAGTTCAGACCAGTGGTATTCCAATAGACCACAGGACTTAATTGTGCCATTTTACCATTCCTACAGTTTAAAGTGAGCAGCACGTCAAAACAACGGAGCAGTTCACACCACAATCATTTATCTTACTGCACTATATCCTCTAATATTTGTAACTACATCCAAACACGCTTCATTCAAGCCCTACTCCGCGTGCGTTGCTTCTCCCGCTGAAGACGTAAAGCACCACATGAAGAGCTGCAGATGCAAAAAAGATGTCAAGTGTGAACGTCAAGTATTGCGTAATAGGAACAGGGTGAGCAGAAAAATAGATATTTTTGCTAAAACACAGCAGAAAATTAGAATGCAGCACATAGTCAAGTCAAGCCACCTTCCTTTATATAGCACTTTTTACAACACGGATTGTTTCAAAGCAGTTTTAGGGCACGTTCACACTTGACATCTTTTTTGAAGCTACTAGCGTCTGTTTTACATTATAATTCTATGTAATGAACCCCGTTTTCAAAAAAGTCGTGGCCGCCTTTTTAAATGCCAACGCCGACGTCTTTTTCTACAACTCAGAGTGTCTTTTCAAGTTGAAAAAAGCTCAACTTTTCTTATGAAAACGCCCTACGTCAAGCACCTTTTTGACAGCTGACCAATGACAAGTCAGTAGCAAGACCTGACTCGTTTCCATAACAACAAGAAAAATGGAGAAGGTGCCGGTAGATGATGAATGATTGTGCTAGTGTCGGAGCACAAAGAGATATTTGATATGACTTTTGTTAAGTCTAAAATATGCCGCAAACCGCGCATCATACAACCGGATCTCCTGGACTAAATTATTGTAAGCATGACACCATACTGTTCTTCCCTGTATAATGTTGTGCATTCACAAACGTCGTTGTGAACCGACATTCTCCTCCCTGTTAACTTCAAAAGCCAACGCAATTTTATCTTGTATCTCTGCACCACACAGCACTCTTGTTGCAGTTGTTGTTATAGCATTAAAAGACGCCCTCTGCCTTAGTCTGGTCCTACCAGACTCTCGTACATTTCATTTGTACAGAGAGTCTGGCCACTCTCCATTGACAAGCGTTAACTTCCTTGAAGGCGGGCAAGTTTTGAAGGCAAGTTTATTGGATCTGCCCATAACCACTCTTGATCTGCTATAACCTATCGCTAACATTTGGTTGTGACGTATTTCACCTCAAACTAGCGCACGACATCAACTTCATTGTTCTCAGCCACTTCCTCTGTTCGCTGATTGGGCCGGTTAAAATTTGAACGGAGAAAACCAGAGAATATACCGCAATCCCAGACAGAGTACTGAAGGAAAATGAAAATTGAGCGGAAGTACGTAGGAGGGCGGAGCCAGGCTACCTCGGCCTATCCTCGGCTGCTATTTGGAACCAAATGCTGCCAGCTTTGTTTTTTTTTTTACTAAAAGAGCGCTCTTTATAACTTTTTCTTGTCAAAAAAGGCATCAAGTGTGAACACAGCTGTACAGCAGCTCTGGAAAAAAGTTATTGTCCAGCTAAAGTAAGATTTTGATTGATTTGTAAAAAATCATTAGTTATTTAATTTGGAGCTGCAAACTTTGAAATAACTTTTGAAATAGTTTTGAAACATTACCATTATCATATATCGTGTAAACTTATAAAAATAGGATATAGGCAAAAAATAGTCTATAGGCAAGCTCGCTTGAATACGTATGTGCGCAGGTGTGTAGTTTTTCTTTACAAAATGGCCGCCAAATTACTGATACAGCATAATACAGCGTTTTTATTCGTTTCCGCGGATCCATGTAAACTGAATCTTTTTGATAGCGTTTTCATCTGTACAGAGGGAAAGGGAAGGAGGGGGAGGGTCTAGTTGACACAATCTCTGCTGACACTTCAGGGTTTAATTAATCAGCAAATTAAGAGCATTTCGTAATAAACAATGTTATAATTTGGAAATGATTTAGAGATGGCAAAGGGAAGACAAAAAAAATCTGAAATCATTAGTTAGCTTTATTTTGTGCTCATGATGAGAGTTTTGCTTATTAGATTATGTACGTTGTTTGTTTTTAGTAGTTTATTACTTTGAGCAAAATATAAAAATGGTCCATTCTTTTCTTAAGAGGTAAAATTTTGCACCATCAATATGTTGTCCCAGTTCCAAGGCCGTATATGTATCTTAATGTAAATAAATAAAAATTGCCTGATAAAAACATTCGATCCAACCTTTTTATATACATATCCAGTTGGGTGAAATATTTACTTTTATGGTAAATATTGGTAAAAATTCTTAGACATCACTGCTTTGGCTCTCGGGGCCCTAGATTCTCATCTTTAATTACTATTTTGAGTGTTTAAGATGTTTTCCGAACCTCCGGTGGGAATGAAATATAGAGACCGGACCTCTTGGAACTTTATTTGAACCCCTGGTTTAGACTGAAATGCACTAAATTGATTTCAAACTAGTTTTTGGTTTTCATTTGGATTTCTTTGACGTTCCCAACCCTAGTCCTGCAATTGCCTCAACTCTGTATATTTTGTAAGTTTCCCTTATCAAATTCAATTGAATCTACTTCTCAGCTTGTTAGTAGAAACTTCAAGACCCGCAATGGGTGTGTTAGATAAGAGAGAAGTCCAAAATGTGTACTGTTGGGGAGACTCCAGGTGCCAAACTGCTTGTCTGACTAAAAACGAAATGGATTCAGAAATGCCAAAAATCTGATTTCTGCTGCCTGTCTGAACAAAGCCTATATCTGCTAATGTGACGCTTACAATAAAGTGCAATAACGCCCACGTTGATCTATCCAATGACGGCTCTGTCAAACCATCAAACCTGCCTCAATCAAAAATCAACACTCATGCCTACCCGTCTTCAAAGCCGTCTACCCTTGGCCACCCGCGCTTCATCTCCACGACTCACTACCTGCCTAGTTAATTATTGAGCAGATACGAGAGGAGGAAGGTGTGTGGCAGCAGTGAAGAAAAGAGGAATGACAGATCTGCCTGCGTCGTCTCTTCTCCAAAGAAGGGAAAGAAACTCCGCCGTAGACAGAGCTGAACTCAGAGAGAGCGGAATGGAGACGTTCAGTCGAAGTGCTCAGGGGCGGTTCGTTATTGTGACGTGACGGTTTGTTTCGCGAATCACACCCTTGAGGGACACCGTTGATCATACCAGCTATTTGTATCTTTCATCAGAATGTAAAGCAGATACACCATTGAAGAAAAGTGCTGTGTAGAAAGTTGCTGCAGTCATGGAACACCATCACTTTCTTTCTTTTCTACGACAAACGCCATGTAACTGTGATATTCCAGAACTTTTTAACACATTAGTGCTTTGATTAGTCCCTTTTTAGATTGATTTCATCAGTATAACACTTGTCTACCTTTGATCGCACATGTCAGAACTGTCACAATCAGAATGTCACAGCTGTCAGTCAGGATTCCAAAAGTCTTACATGACAACTGTAGAATGTAATTTAAGGGAAACAAAGATTTGCACAACAAAATTGGCAGTTCAGTTCTTATTGGCATTAGTCTTCAGCACTGTGAAAAATGTTTTGTCAAATTTATGGTTCAGAATTGGCAGCTGCAGTTGCCAGAATGTTACTATTAAGATTAAAGTGACAGCGTTTCAGGCACTAAGGGATGACATTGGGGTGACTGATATTTTTTAGTTTATATGTATAAATAAAATAAATCTGCTTTGTCATAAATATACCCTAATAGAAGTACACATACTTTTAAAAAGAATACAGAAATAAACTTTCAAAGAATATACTTACGTGCGAACCGAATGTAATGCTTTTGGAAACACAACTGCAATTAAATGAAAATGTATTGTAATTTAAATTTATATTAAATACAATTATCTAAAATTAAGAGTGCAATCTCACACTGTGAAAAAATTGCAGGAATTTACAGGGTTAAAGAGTATTATTTTACAATAAATAACTGTATTTAGAAATGTAATGCATGCTGGGTCATTTTCTTATGAATTACTGTTAATCAGTAATTAATGACTGTTCACAGTCATTCTTGTTTTACTGTGAATTCACATGATAAAGTTGTCTTAACCATGCCACTGTAAGAAACTATATTGTTTAGTGCTGTAATTGTTTCGAAGTCACCATGATGGTGATCAGTGTTCTGTTTGCTTGGGATCTTCGACCTTGTATATTCATATTCAAGTCTTATCTAGCCAAGTCAGAAATGTGACAAATGAAAAAATGTGTTAAAAGGATGACAAGCTAGAAAGTTAGCGATATTTCAGACAAGCTAATAGCGATATTTCAGCATGAAGATTTACCTGTATACTATTTCAAATTCATAATTGTTTGTAGATGGATTTTCCACAATAGTGAAGCACCTCCTGAGATTTATCTTTTGACACCATCTTGCAACACAAGATTTCCTTTTTCTTCCTTCACGTAATGATGCACAAACATCAATACTTGTCACATACAAAACACAACAATGTCACTCAACCAATAATAATGATGAAAAAATATACATTCTGAACATTACAAAATAAACAAGCTGCTAAAAGTGAACCAAAAATAAGTTCAGCAGCACAGATAAAACCAACAAGAATCAAGAACTCCACAGCATAATCTATTCATGCCGCACTGCATGCTGGGTACCTTCATAGTACACATGCACTGTAGAAATACAGGATGATATTCCAAGAGTGCAATACAAGAGATGTCTAGAATTATTGTCTTTGAAATATGGTTAAAGTGTACTGACAAGCATTTATGGAAAATGTACTTCATTGTCATTTCTATTGAAACTTGTATGTCATCTATTTAATATATTTGTAATTACACATGTGTAATGATGAATTAGCCTTTTGGTACATTTAATGTAATATCAAATAATACACCACACTTGAACTTATAACCAAGCACTTTTCATGTGCTTTAAGTATGTTAGTCAACACTTCAGAATAAGTGCACTTCTTTAAAGCATGACAAAAGACTATCAAAACATAATGAATACAAATGTACTTTAAAGTAAAAACTTAATTTGACATTATAAGTACACTTAAGTGCGTTTTTCAAATATATTTTTCACAATACAATAATTGCACTTCTTTTTGGCAACAATAATGATAACCACAGGTGGTAAAATAGAGGTTAAAATGACAAACATTTGATACATTGGTATGTACAATACAAAGTTATGCATACTAATCATTTATATGAAAAGAGTTTACATTTATCCAAAGGGAATTTTTAGCAAACAACACATTTTCTTATAATATTGATAATTTGGCATTTGGGAGACATGTCCCCCATCCCTCTTGAGGATCTACACCCGCATGTTGTTGAGAAAGAAGCAAACTGGCGATTTCATAAATCTCTCTCTTAAATGGTGATATCCCTCTCTCTAATGGCTTGGTAATTGACGTCACGCCAGGCAGATTCAAGGTGCTTTCACTGCTTTGACAAGTTAAGTGGGGGGTGGAGGGGGCATGGGGCCATTGTCTTTCAAATGAGCTGTCAAGAGGGGGCGTCCCGTCAGCAGTTTGCCTTAGTACCTGCCCGTTAATAATTGAGCTGTGAGCTTGTGGAGGTGTATGGCGTGTAACAGACAACTTATGTGCTTTGATTGACAGATGAGCTAACTGCGACTTTTTTCCCCTAAAGAATAAAAACAGAGGCAGGAGACACACCAGTGATTGAAATCAAAAGGAAATGGGAGGTCTAAATAGAAATGATGAGAGAGTATCTGTGTGTGTTCAGATGGGTTACTTATTGTGTGGTGTGTGTGTTCTCAACGCATTGTAAGCAACTTCCTTTTTGGGTTTTTGTTGGTGATAAGTGTAACTGAAGGGGTGCTAGTCCATGACATGCGAGCGCGCGCGTGTGTGTGTGTGTGTTTATAACTTCTGTTCCATGCAGAAAGAGGAGGATGCACCCAATGTACCTAAGGCAGCATAAGTTTCAGAAGCCGGGTGTCATCAATCACTGGTTGCGATGTGTCCGCACTAACCTGGTTTATGACAGCTAGAACAACATTACACTAAACAAACCTGTTTTATGGCACTAGTGATTGATTCCCTCTCTATTTCCACACTGTGCTTTCACACGTCACACATGCCAGAAATCACTGTCAAAGCAGGAGACTCAACTGGTTCTTATTCAAATCCGTTTCTGAAAAATAAAAAAATAAATACTGGGACTGCATGATATTCATGATAAAGGATAATCTCCATTCTTCTCCAGTGTGGATGGAACATCCATACTAAATCATCTGACAGTATTCACTGCACCGCTATTGAATCTACAACGCCACATCAAAAGGAGTTATGATTTACAGTTGTGAGTTTTAAGTTTGACAATGTAGTCCGTTTCTCAAACTGCGGGGAGTTGAACTACATTTTGGGGGGTAGGTGCTTAAGTGAAACCCCGCTTATAATTATGTATAAAAAGCAGTTGATAATATTTGAATTAATTACACTATTTAACACTATGGGCTGGGTAAAAATATTTATTTCTCGATTTTAATCGATTCTCATTTTTACGAACCGATATCGATTCTCAAATCCCAAGAATCGATTAGTCATCCTGTTTTCAGTTGATGAATGAATGGAGCATTTTAGCGCGCCTCCCATTCAATAAATCGCAATAATCTTTGTCCTTTGTTACTATTGATAGGAAACAAAGTCTCAAATTTCAAATCATGTCCATTTTATTACAGAATTTTGGTGCTGTGGCGGAGGTCACGCCAGAGAAGCAGCACATGAACTGATCATCACCTCCGCCTTAATACCAGTTACAGCGCGAAATAAACATGAATAAGCATCTGAAAGTGTGTTAAAAGATAGAGTACAACTTACCGAAATCTGTATCATGTCTCATGGAATCACTCAATCATTGTTTTAACCATGGAAAGACGTCAGTTAAATAGCTTGTAAACAGTCACGGTATGTCACACTTACACTCTAAAAAAAAAGGCTCGTAATCATAGGGGAACCTTTTTTAGTGCTATATAGCACCAATTTTGGTGCTTCAGAGGTTCTTCAGCGATTCTTCAGAGGTGCTATATAGCACCTTAGTCAAAGAACCGGTGAAGAACCTCTGAAGAACCGCTGAAGAACCGCTGAAGAACCACTGAAGCACCAAAATTGGTGCTATATAGCACTAAAAAAGGTTCCCCTATGATTACGAGCCAAGAACCATTTTTGGTGCAATATAGAACCTTTTTTTTTTTAGAGTGTACCTCAGAAAAAAACATATCTAGAGACCACACTCTAAAAAAAAGGTTCTATATGGCACCAAAAATGGTTCTTCGTCGTAATCATAGAGGAACCACTTCTGGTGCTATATAGCACCATATCTTAACATGTTCTGTATATGGTAGCGGTGCTATATAGCACCTTACTCTAGAGATGAGCATTTTGATAAATATATGCACCATATTACATATTAATTCTAATTATTAATGTTTTTCAATATTTAATGCATGTTTGAATAAATCTGTCAAGTTTTTATGGCAGCCACCATTTAAATGCTATTTCAAAAAAAACTAATTGAAGTAGAAAAACGATTATGTCATTGTAAAGTTAATATTATAACTTTATTAGTATTATCATTGAGTGTAATTTGTGTTTTTGTATACAAATCAGTTAATTTTTACCTTCAACATTATATAGGCTAATGTAATACCAACTGACTCCCATAGTTTACCGCATTGTTTTCCTTGAGAAAATGTGCATGCATTTTACCTGATATATCCAAAATAATCGATATTGAATCGAATCGGAATCAAATCTAAACGAATTGCAAGCTTGTGAATCGAATTCGAATCGAATTTACACTGCAATTACAACTGCCTAAATAATGTTGTGAGATTAACGTTCTAAATATAACAGTTTGAATATTGATAATATTATTATAATGATAATATTATATGATGTGAGATGGTGGTCCAGTGGGTTTGTAATGGGCACTGTAAGTCGCTTTGGATAAAAGGGTCTGCCAAATGCATAAATATAAATATATATAAATATATGAAACTAGTCGTTATAAGCAAATCATAGAATCATTAATTCAACTAATTCATTCAAACTGGCTGATTAATTTATGAAATAAGCAAGTCTACTGCATTGACTCACCTGATTCGTTTAAAAATGCTGAATCATTCAAGAATGAAACACCTCAGTGTTTTGAAAGCTTGAAATGGCTCAGATTTACTGTAGAGCAAGAACTCAACGCAGTCAAATATTACTGTCACTTGATGGTGGATCTGGTGAAGAAGCTGTCAGCTATTTAAATATGGATTCTGGAGATGTTGAAAATGATAGTTTTGAGAATATGTTTGAGATGGTGAATATGAGGCAGATGCTGAATGTACTGGGAAATGAGCTCTGATGAGGACAGTGATGATGGTATAAAACATCTGCTCAAACTGAACCCTTCCAAACTCCAAAAGGAAATATGCTTTATTTTGTTCTTCTGTAACTGTTACTCTAATATCAGGAGTTTTATATTACCATGTATTACCATCCATGTTTGATACAGATCGTAGGTCGCTAAAGACAAATATGTCATAATGTTTGGCGAAACCTTCATGGATTTAAGGGTTAATTGGGAATTGATGCCACGGGCCAAATTTAAACAAATACTCAGGACACTTTTCCAGTCAGAGGCCAAAAGGGCAGGTGCCTGATGAACTGATTCTTTTGAATGAATCAAATGAACCAAAAAAAATGATCACTTCAAATCCGTTTAATAATCCACTCACTGAAGCTATCCGAATGATTACTCTCATCAGTGTTATTCCTGGATGATGGTTCATAGTACAAACTCATGTTTAAGGAAGATTTCTTCATAACACATTTCTAAATAAACAAACAAACATTAATGGAAACAAATCATTAATGGATTGGGCCTGCTAACTGGAATCAAATTTCTTATGATTATTCCCAGTCCTAACCAGAACAGCAGCGTGCTGCGTTTGAAAGAGCGAAAAGCACAAATATTTTTATAAAAGAGATGTTCTGGCTCCTAATTAACAGGAAGACGTCCAGAGGCGGTGCGGAGGTTGAGGATGGCTGGGAGCTGGACTGGAGGAGCTGGCAGGCTCGGGGATGAGGGAGGGGGAGAGAGTTTCTCCTTAAACCAGGTTTTAGCAGGAGGCAGATGTGAAAGACATAGTTAGCTGGTGTTTTGGGAAGTGAAATTGCCTCCCCTGTTGGGCATTAAGGCCTCTGCAGCCCCCTATCACAGAAAGCCTGCAATTCCCTGCGTCCCATCAGCCCCTCCTGAAATCTTTCCCAGCGAGGCTTGAATTCAAATAGAAAAATTAATGTGGGAATAATAGCCCTGGGCCTCGCCATCCCGAGATGCTTTCATACACTCCCCTTTTACGAATTTTATGAGAGGGAGGTGAAAATAAAAGTTGCTTTTTTTTTCTCTTTCTTCCGTCTTCCATTTCTCATCCAGCATGTACATGTAGCATGATCCAGAGATGTCACACTGATGTGTAAAACTCTCTCACATACTGTATTAGACAGCTAATCTTTCAATACATGTGTTAAAAGGCTGATTAATCCTTATGTAAAGGCATAATCTCTCAGAACAGCAGTACTGTATATAAGCGTAATACTTTCTAGGACTTAAAGTCCTGTATTGATTGCTTTCATTAAAAAAAAATGAAATCGATTGGCATTGCTTGCTTGCTTGTATGTGATTTCTGGTTCATTCCATACTTTGTTTGTTTGTTTTTTCCAAACCTCAAAGTTAACAATCATGAAGAAAAAGCCACATCATTTAATTTAATGTGGTCTAAAATAAGTTTAAACGGTTTAAAATACATTGTATGATGAAAAGAATAAACACCTTAAGGAGGATAAGCGGTTACACTTTATTTTGATAGTCCACTTTAAACATTCTACTACCTATAAGTAACTTTGCAACTTCATGTCAACTAACTGTCATTAGAGGATTAGTTGACTGTCAGTAGACTGGTAGGTTATGGTTAGGTGTTAGGGTTCGGGTTAGTAGAATAAGTTGAATTGTAGTTGCCAAGTTACTTATAGTCAGTAGAATGTCTGTTGGGGGACCAACAAAATAAAGTTTTAGTAAATATTAATCAGACAGTTTACAAATACTCTAATGACAGTTAGTTGACATGTAGTTGCAAAGTTACTTATAGTTAGTAGAATGTCTAAAGTGGACTATCAAAATAAAGTGTTACCGGATAAGCAGTTTGGAGAAAAAGTGTTTATCCACCATTCTAAAATAATAATTTTGTAAATTAACATGTCTACAAAAATGATTAATAAAACATATAAATATCAGTTAAACATATGTTTACTTTCTTCACTGATGAAGATGAAATGAAAAAAACTATATCAGTCATATCTGCCCACTGACATGGTTTTCATGCTATTGTTATTAATGTTATCAAATGCACATATGTAAATCATAGAAATCAAAATTGTTGGTGAATATTATTTATTAACATTTTTGGTAACTGATGAGTTTAGTCAAACATTTTTCTTCATGATAATTTTAGTTTATGGCTTCTTTTGATTTGAACAGATGATGTGTTTTGGTAACACTATAACAAAAAACACAAACTCAAATAAAAGCCAAGTCAAACTGCCCAACGAATAGAAACACTGATTACCATAATGGTGACCAAATATTTTCAATAAAACATCAACATCTTAAAACTCTGTTAATTCTCAATAAGAGCGTCTTTAAGAGCCCTTTCTAGGACCAAACTTGCCTACCCCTGCCCTGCTTTTTCTGTGTGTGTGTGTGTGTGTGTGTGTGTGTGTGTGTGTGTGTGTGTGTGTGTGTGTGTGTGTGTGTGTGTGTGTGTGTGTGTGTGTGTGTGTGTGTGTGTGTGTGTGTGTGTGTGTGTGTGTGTGTGTGTGTGTGTGTGTGTAATATCAGGACACAAATGTGTATAATGACATAGGTATTACAAAAACAGGGTGAAATATGAGGACGTTCCCCATGTCCTCACTTTTCAAAATGCTTATAAATCACACAGAACAAGTTTTTTTCACAGAAAGTGAACTGCACAGTCTCCTGTGAGGGCTAGGTTTACGGGGCAGGGGGGCAGTGTGTGTGTGTGTGTGTGTGTGTGTGTGTGTGTGTGTGTGTGTGTGTGTGTGTGTGTGTGTGTGTGTGTGTGTGTGTGCAATTGATGTGCAACATTTTTGTGAAGCAAATAGTTTTGTGTGGGGACCATACCAAAATGTAACATTTTTATGTACTTTACTCTTTGTAAACATGCCAGTGCAACATACACTTCAAAAGGTTTTTAGGTTCTTTTGCTGAATTAAGATGCGTCCTGAGCTCACTCACAATGATAAATAAATGTAAAAACAAACATAATTACAAACTTTTTTTAAACTTTGTTTAAAATAGGCATTTCTAACAACTTTTCTTTCCTATTGTGAGTGAAATGGCTTGCAAAAGTGGCAGGTTACTGGAAAGATTGAAACTCATCTGGCTATTGGACAATCACATTGCCCAGCCCTCACTGTATGAAAAGATGTCATTGCAAACAAAAATGATAAATCTGTCATCATTTACTGTCGTCCCAAACCTGTAAGACTTTTGAAGTTTGTCATAGTTGGACTGTCAATGGTGCGACCGAAATCTCATTTAATTTCATTAAAATATCTTAATTTGTGTTTCAAATATGAACAAAAGCCTTATGGGTTTGGAATGACATCAGGGTAATTGCCCCGCCCTCCTACTGTTGCTACGCCTGACAAGCTTTCGCGCCTGGTACGTCTATAATCTATTTAATCTAATTTGTCCGTTTTGATTTCATGGTGACATGAATGAAAATCTGTTTCTGCACTTAGGAAAAAAATGGCAACATTAAGTTCAAAAATGTATTGCAAAAATATCTGGACCAAACAATCACAGAGTAACCATTAAACAAATAGCTTTTTGAAATACACCACTGGTGAATCACCAGTGACTTTACAGTAAAATACAGACTGGAAAAGATGAACTGAGGAAGATGGAGTGTCATCAGTAAACGTCAGTGCATACACCGTGTTTTCCAAAGCCACAGTGTGGTGATCTAATACTGTCCATTTCACCATCATCCACTCTGATATGGCCGTTCCTCTGTATTTATCTCAGCTTTTCTCCTTCCTGGCAATGAAACGTCTCCTTACGCATCCATAGCCAGACTCCTTTGCCACAGAAACCACCACGGCATTTGCAGCCACCACTGCCAAAAGTGCTATATTGTAGCAAAAAAGACAAAAGCTGCAATTATAATCAAGCAGATCATTTGTAAGCCAAATGACATGGCTCTCAGGCTCGGAGTGGACCAAAATCCCTGCTGATATGTCCTATTCCCACTGCAAAAGAGCATTTACTCAATGAATTCATCGGGTCGCATGATTGCTGATTTCAGCTTGGCATGATAAACCAGCAACAGCACAGAGATGAAATGAGAGAAACAGGATTGGGACATAATGTGGTCTGGATTTAATCCTCTTGTCCCCCACATGAGCCATTGTGTGATAGCCACCTTATTGATAAGAGGTTGGTCCTTCAGAGCTCATTAAAACTTAGTCAGTTTTCTTTGCACTAAGTATAAATAGTTGTTAGATGTGTTGTAGTACATTATAAAACAGTATGCGGTAATAACAACATGTTCAGTGTATATGATTATATTTATTAAAATCATAAAGGGATGCTGCTTTATTGGGACATTACCTGCATATGACATTTCCACCACTACACCTTAAATGACTGTTAGGCACTTTATTTCCAAATATATTTTCAAATATTTTCTGGATTTTTATTTATAATAATGGGCTCTACAAGCTGATACGCAATGGGAAAAGGGAGACGGATGATAATACGCTGTTTGTTATATTATATTGTTATAATAATACGCTGTTTGTTAATTGGCCAGAGGAGAACTGGCACCCCGACTGAGCCTGGTTTCTCCCAAGGTTTATTTTTCTCCATTAGGTCACCTGATGGGGTTTTGGTTTCCTTGCCACTGTTGCCTCTGGCTTGGCGTGCTCAGTCGGGGACACTACATTTTTCAACTAAACATCGAAATACATCTAAATAATAAACTAAATTAACCATTTAAACTAAATTACTGATCAAATTATTGATCTAAAGCCCACACTGTCACTGTATGATACTTGAAATTTTTCCAGAATGGCTATACAGCTGAATAAAATTATGCTGCATTATTTTCCTGTTTAACACTGTAAAGCTGCTTTGAAACAATCTACATTGTTAAAGCTACACTGTGTAACTTTTTTAGTCTATTCTTAGCTAAAAAACACTTAGTTCTTTCAAAAATATATGTGCTCATTAATGTATATTTACTTCTTTCAAGTAATAAAGTATTCTCGTAAGTTTATAATATGCCATTGAAAATACATAAGGTAATGGGATCTAACGGTGGTCGCCATGTTGCCCCTCCATCTTGAAAGTACATTAGCCAAAGAGGGACATACCCGTAAATTCAAGCTTCGCCTTTCGCGTTTCACTTGATGGCGTGAACAAAATTCTCTGCCTCGCGCATGTGCGCGTCAACTTGTTCAGACTTGTCTGGTGCATGCGCAGAGAGTTTTCATCTCAGCAGCTCCAGTAACAGAGTTATACGGAGATTTCCTGGCTTGTTTATTCCTCAAAAGTCTGTTTTTCCTTGTGTGGTATTTCTGTGCGTTAATAACTCCGTAAGTAATAATAGTTATTGTCATTGTAGATGTGTTTCAGAGTGTGTCATCGCGTAATTCAGTTGATGTCACCTCAGAAGTATTTTTGTGTCAACATACAATAGCGTAATGCTCACCTATTTGAATAATCATTCAGTTATTTTGTTTTCAACAATGTTTATTTGTTTTTAGAAAATATTTGCTTGTAATGTATGTTGATGGAAATATGTATCAGGTCTGATCGGCATATTAACAATTGTTATACAGAGCGCACTGCAGTGCTAACGTTAAAGCGGCGCACACACTTTTGTAACCGGACACCGCTTGCTAGCAGCAGCAGCGGCAGCTCCGCTCCTTTTAATGCAGCTGCATTTAGCGCCTATATATGGTACAATAAGCTCTGGTTTACGGTTACGTTACAAATGTAACTTATAAGTATAGTTATACAGTTATTAACTGTGTATGTATATTTACCATCCTTATTTGTTCTCTCACAGAAACCACATTTATGTACATATCCACGCAAACCTGTTTATGCCTTGCAATTGGATGACTGAATAAACATTACTATCATCAAAGTTCACTCTGGATTAGCTGCAGTTCTTTCTAGCCGAATAATTAGGCCAGTTGAGTTCCAACCATCCCACTGCGCACAGAATATCCCACAGGCACCGTGTCGAATGTGGACGAGGTCGAACTGGAAGCCATGTTAATCTTGGACTAAATCGGCCACCGTAGGAGTTGAAACGAAATCGGAATTGAGAAGAACAGAAACTAAAATTCACTGGATGGTCATATACCTTTCCACCACTAGATGGGGGAAAATATCACACAGTGTAGCTTTAAAAGCGCTATATAAATAAAGTTGACATGAGTTCGGAAAAGGAGGATTTCGAACTCTGGGTCAAAAGCTACCTGTTATGGATAGGCAACCTCCCTTGGTCTTTTTTTAATCCAACACGGAAGTGACTTAAACTGCAATTCATCAAATGGCCACTAGGGACAGGCTCCAAATCTTAAAGGGTTAGTTCACCCAAAAATGAAAATTCTGTCATTAATTACTCACCCTCATGTCGTTCGACACCCGTCAGACCTCCGTTCATATTCGGAACACATATGAAGATATTTTAGTTGAAAGCTGATGGCTGAGAAAGGCTTCAGATAGGCCTCCATTGGCATTCAGTACATTGACATTTCCAAGACCCATAAAAGGCACTTAAAACGTTGTTACAAAGTCCATCTCACCACAGTGGCTCTACAATAATCTTACGATGCGACGACAATAGTTTTTGTGCGCAAAAAAAAATCTAAATAACACCTTTATCCAACTTGTTATTGTCTTCCGTGTGTGCCTCCACGACGCATGCGCGAGAATATGACGCAGATCCGGCGTTCGGACACATGACCCAGAAGCGATTTGTTTACGGGCAGAGGAAGACGCGCGTATCTCAGCTGTTGGATTCTACATTGATCGTGCTTTAGGTCTCGGCGTAGTGCTCAAAATGGGGCTTAAGTGTGCATTTCATGGATTTCCGAACGCCGGCGCTACGTCATATTCTCGCGCATGCGTCGTGGAGGCACACACGGAAGGCAATAACAAGTTGGATAAAGGTGTTATTTTGATTTTTTTTTGCGCACAAAAACTATTTTCGTCGCATCGTAAGATTATTGTAGAGTCACTGTGGTGAGATGAACTTTGTAACGACGTTTTAAGTGCCTTTTATGGGTCTTGGGAGTATAAGTGTACTGAATGCCAATGGAGGCCTATCTGAAGCCTTTCTCAGCATCAGCTTTACACTAAAATATCTTAATTTGTGTTCCGAATATGAACGGAGGTCTTACGGGTCTCGAACGACATGAGGGTGAGTAATTAATGACATAATTTTCATTTTTGGGTGAACTAACCCTTTAAGTTGACCGAACAAACACTTATTAAGTAATGTTGACAATACTCATTTTTAGTAGAAACAACTCAGTGAATTTAAGTTCATGTAGTTACATGAGTTTTTTAAGTAATGTGAACAAGGATGATTTGAGTGCAACTAACAACAGTGGAAGTTCTTTTTTTTTAGTGTAGAACACTAAAAAACCAAAAATGGAATCAAAAGACTCCATTTAATCTCTCCTCCCTTAGGAGACTGCAAAACAATAGAGATCTCATTAGTAATGTATTTCCTATGGGCATGCAGTTCTTTTACGATTGGAGGTCACTTTCACGGTCATTTCATGTACATCGGGTTGAGGAAAGGTGTTGTGGTTTCACAACACCAAGGCACGGCATCTCTCTCTTATTTCCTTCCTCGTGCTCTCTTTAAGCACTTTAAGGCTGCTGTGGAGCACAGGAAGTTAACGAGTGTAAACCTGAAAAGCCTGGTGAGTGGTAGGAGCTGATTCAGTGCCAGGTTGGTTTCAGGCGTTCTAAAATCAAAGCCAAGGCCGCTTCCCACATACAGGCAGCCACACAGGAAGAACTGCAAGTCGGACGGCAGGAGTTTAGCAGCGGAAGAGTCGTGCAGATTGGGTCTTGAAGTCGGGGATGCCCGGTGGCCGTTTCTGTTCAAACATTTGAAAGGATTAACCTGCCGTGCCGCGCGCACATCACCAGGGCATGTGGCGGGATTCCTGTTTTGGGCTTCCTGTTTCTCCTGACGCTGAGGAATTTTGGCGGTGAGCGGACTCCCCATGCTATGATCAAAACGCATGTATATACCTGGATCAGCAAAAATATGAAGGAGAGAGACCTTACACTTTCCAGGCACAAATATAAGAAGATAAACAGTACACAGCCGCGAGTTAATATCATGTTAATGGAAGAACATATTAAGAGGTAACCCATCAGCAGGCTGATGTGAAAGAGAGTTCAATGGGTACATTGACATTTCTTGCTAATGTTTAATACACAATTGTGTACATTTTGTGAAGAAAATGTGAGTGGTGTTTCTGTGCAAAACTCAGAAGTCAACCCCTTTGGGAAAAATGGTGTTCCGTTGCTTCTTGAACGTTTTGCGACATTTTCAAAGCGAAATGTCCAGTGATTGCCGTTAAAAGTATACGTTCTGTTTTACCCAAAACAAACACAATCTGCCAATGTTTCATGTTGGTTATTCTACATATCGCATCGGTTTTGTTTTTCTTGCAATGTTCAGAATAGATCTTCTTATTATTATGTGTTGAGTGTCACCATTGTCGTGTTTTGTATGTCGAGTGTTATTGATGTCTGTGCATCATTACGTGATGAAAGAACAAATATCTTTCCAAGATAAATCTCAGTTGCTTTACTATTGTGAAATATCCATCTACAAACAATTATGAATTTTAAATACGATATTGGTAAATATTTATGCTGAAAATAACACGAATAATAGTATAGTTTGACTAACTTAAAATCAGCCAATTAGCTTATTATATATTTTAGCTTGCTTTTATTTGTCACACTTCTGGTCCAAGTTTGAAGATCCCAAGCAATTGAACACTGATCACCATCATGGTGACTTCAAAACAATTACAGAACTAAAAATTATAATTTCTTACAGTGTTATGGTTGAAGACAACTTCATCATGTGAATTTACAGTAAATCAAGAGCACCACTGTGATGGTAAGAAAACGACCCAGCATGCATTTCACTGTATATTCCTGACTACAGTAATTTATTGTAAAATAATACTCTTTAATTCTGTAAATTCCTGGCAATATTTTACAGTGTAAGTTTAATCTCTTGGAAAAGTAATCGCACACCTCCCGTCAAGAAGCCACTGTATTATTATTTATGTTTGTTGCACAAACAATATCTGCACCAAAGATCAATATTTAAATATGAGCATTTGTAATGATTTATACATGCAAAGCCTTGACATGCTAAGAGTGTTAAACCAAGCTGGCACTACTATGCCCAGTCATTGGGCTCACCCAGGATGGTGACGAGTCTGCATACAGACAAGAGGATGAACAACAGGCTGTCTGGTGCAGTCATAACAACCTGGAGCCGAACATGCTCAAAACTGTGGAGATGATAGTGGACTTCAGGAGGAACAGCCCAGCACTCCCCCCACTCTGCATCATGGCAGCAGTGGAGTCATTCAGGTTCCTGGACACCGCTATCTCTTAGGACCTGAAGTGGGACAACCTCATTAGCCGCTTTTCCACTGTCGGGACAGTGCGAGCCAGGGCTTTCAACGGGCCAGGCTGGGCTAATAGCCTCAGACCTGTAGCACCGATCCCAAAACCATGCGTTTCCAACATCAGGCCAGAAGCTCCACAGTGTTTCACTAAAACCCACCCGTAACACACCTCTCTGCAACAACGTCACACAAGCCCATCATCTCACCAGCAAATGGGAATTTTATCAGAAATTAATCACTGGATACTAGCGAGATTGCAAAATGATCATGATAAAAGCGGCCGTTTGTTGGCATTTTTGTTGTTTAACTTAAAGATTTAAAAACCAAGCATTGCTGTTTTACTCCAGTTTTACAGTAATAGTTATACATGGATCATAACAATTTAATTTGTGTCAAGATTGCACATTAGTCACACAGAAATAAAGTGGTATTTACCGCTATTTCACAAAACACAGAGGAAACACATCTGTTTCTGTCTATTTGTAGTCAGGACAGTATGTTTACATCACAGAATTATAAAATGATGATCTAATATTTCTACAAATTGATAATTTCTACAAATTTTCTATTTGTAATTCTTATACATGGTATTTTTTTTCTTATGCATGTTATCACTATTTTAATTAATTTGCTAAAGCACTTTGAATTACCATTGTGTATGAAATGTGCTATATAAATAAACTTGCCTTGCCTATAATTTTCCACCAAGAATACGACCTGAGAGCTTTAGCACTCTCTCCAGTGACAGTCCCAGTACAGAAACAGAGGAAGCTCCCGAAAAACCGGCTTTATTTTATGACATATGCGGAGCTAAATATGGATATCAGACAGTCCAGTATAAAGAGATGAGACGTACTGACAGATAAAACTAATACAGGATTGTGAAAGCCTATATGATTTGTCTGGTTTCTTCAAGAGGCCATATTTACCATGTTTACTATAGTAAATATTTAATATATAAAATATATAAATATATTCTATATAAATATTTCTGCCTTATACGATGATCAGAATCCACATGGGACCACAAACAGAAGTTATTTCAAACACTCGCTGCTCTGTGAAAGTGAGTTTTGAGCTGAAATGATTTTAAAAGTCTTTAATGCTGATGTTAGCTGGTATATGAAATCTTCCGCAGCGCTGCCGTCTCCAGACTCAGATAAACTCCGCCTTTGTTCATGACCACTCCTCAAGCTCCAGCTGGCCCGCTGTGGACCAAGGTATTCGGGCGGCCAAAAAACCCTGGCTGTTGGCCCAGAGGAAGCCCAGACGAGGCCCAATCAAGCCCCAGAAGTGACAGTGGAAACGTGACTGGCCCTGGCACGCACTAGCACACCCGCTTTGGGCCCGATAGTGGAAACGCAGTTATTGACTCCATTGTCAAAAAGGCCCAGAGGTTGTACTAACTTCAACCTGCCACAGGAGCTGCTGACACAGTTCTACTCAGCCATCATTGAGTCTGTCCTGTGTTCATCTATAACTGTCTGGTTTGGTTCAGCCACCGAATCAGACATCAGGAGACTATAATGGACTGTCCAGACAGCGGAGAGGATTATTGGTGCCCCCCTGCCCACTCTTCCAGAGTGAGGAAAGGGGCAGGTAAAATCACCACAGACTCCACTTACTCCGGCCACAAACTATTTGAATTGTTGCCATCCGGACGACATCTAGGCACAGCACAGGAACAGTTTTTTTCCCACAGGCTGTTTCCCTCTTGAACAGTTAGACACCTTCCAAGTGCAATACCCCACTTTTTTGTGCAATATCCTTGTAAATTAATTCAGTTCTATTTATTCATATAACCATGCTATTCAGAATACTGTAAATAATGTATGTTCATTATCTGTAAATGTTTATCTGTCATTATACTTTTTTATATTTGTTATACTTAAATGTTATTATGTCTTATATGTACACTCACCTAAAGGATTATTAGGAACACCTGTTCAATTTCTCATTAATGCAATTATCTAATCAACCAATCACATGGCAGTTGCTTCAATGCATTTAGGGGTGTGGTCCTGGTCAAGACAATCTCCTGAACTCTAAACTGAATGTCAGAATGGGAAAGAAAGGTGATTTAAGCAATTTTGAGCGTGGCATGGTTGTTGGTGCCTGACGGGCCGGTCTGAGTATTTCACAATCTGCTCAGTTACTGGGATTTTCACGCACAACCATTTCTAGGGTTTACAAAGAATGGTGTGAAAAGTGAAAAACATCCAGTATGCGGCAGTCCTGTGGGCGAAAATGCCTTGTTGATGCTAGAGGTCAGAGGAGAATGGGCCGACTGATTCAAGCTGATAGAAGAGCAACTTTGACTGAAATAACCACTCGTTACAACCGAGGTATGCAGCAAAGCATTTGTGAAGCCACAACACGCACAACCTTGAGGCGGATGGGCTACAACAGCAGAAGACCCCACCGGGTACCACTCATCTCCACTACAAATAGGAAAAAGAGGCTACAATTTGCACAAGCTCACCAAAATTGGACAGTTGAAGACTGGAAAAATGTTGCCTGGTCTGAGTCTGGATTTCTGTTGAGACATTCAGATGGTAGAGTCAGAATTTGGCGTAAACAGAATGAGAACATGGATCCATCATGCCTTGTTACCACTGTGCAGGCTGGTGGTGGTGGTGTAATGGTGTGGGGGATGTTTTCTTGGCACACTTTAGGCCCCTTAGTGCCTATTGGGCATCGTTTAAATGCCACGGCCTGCCTGAGCATTGTTTCTGCCCATGTCCATCCCTTTATGAGCACCATGTCCCCATCCTCTGATGGCTACTTCCAGCAGGATAATGCACCGTCACAAAGCTCGAATCATTTAAAATTGGTTTCTTGAACATGACAATGAGTTCACTGGACTAAAATGTCCCCACAGTCACCAGATCTCAACCCAATAGAGCATCTTTGGGATGTGGTGGAACGGGAGCTTCGTGCCCTGGATGTGCATCCCACAAATCTCCATCAACTGCAAGATGCTCTCCTATCAATATGGCCAACATTTCTAAAGAATGCTTTCAGCACCTTGGTGAATCAATGCCACGTAGAATTAAGGCAGTTCTGAAGGTGAAAGGGGGTCAAACACAGTATTAGTATGGTGTTCCTAATAATCCTTTAGGTGAATGTATATGTGTGTGCTGGAAGCTTCAATACCATAAGGTAAATTACAGGGAGTGCAGAATTATTAGGCAAGTTGTATTTTTGAGGATTAATTTTATTATTGAACAACAACCATGTTCTCAATGAACACAAAAAACTAATTAATATCAAAGCTGAATGTTTTTGGAAGTAGTTTTTAGTTTTAGCTATTTTAGGGGGATATCTGTGTGTGCAGGTGACTATTACTGTGCATAATTATTAGGCAACTTAACAAAAAACAAATTTATACCCATTTCAATTATTTATTTTTACCAGTGAAACCAATATAACATCTCAACATTCACAAATATACATTTCTGACATTCAAAAACCAAACAAAAACAAATCAGTGACCAATATAGCCACCTTTCTTTGCAAGGACACTCAAAAGCCTGCCATCCATGGATTCTGTCAGTGTTTTGATCTGTTCACCATCAACATTGCGTGCAGCAGCAACCACAGCCTCCCAGACACTGTTCAGAGAGGTGTACTGTTTTCCCTCCTTGTAAATCGCACATTTGATGATGGACCACAGGTTCTCAATGGGGTTCAGATCAGGTGAACAAGGAGGCCATATCATTAGATTTTCTTCTTTTATACCCTTTCTTGCCAGCCACGCTGTGGAGTACTTGGACGCGTGTGATGGAGCATTGTCCTGCATGAAAATCATGTTTTTCTTGAAGGATGCAGACTTCTTCCTGTACCACTGCTTGAAGAAGGTGTCTTCCAGAAACTGGCAGTAGGACTGGGAGTTGAGCTTGACTCCATCCTCAACCCGAAAAGGCCCCACAAGCTCATCTTTGATGATACCAGCCCAAACCAGTACTCCACCTCCACCTTGCTGGCGTCTGAGTCGGACTGGAGCTCTCTGCCCTTTACCAATCCAGCCACGGGCCCATCCATCTGGCCCATCAAGACTCACTCTCATTTCATCAGTCCATAAAACCTTAGAAAAATCAGTCTTGAGATATTTCTTGGCCCAGTCTTGACGTTTCAGCTTGTGTGTCTTGTTCAGTGGTGGTCGACTTTCTGCCTTTCTTACCTTGGCCATGTCTCTGAGTATTGCACACCTTGTGCTTTTGGGCTCTCCAGTGATGTTGCAGCTCTGAAATATGGCCAAACTGGTGGCAAGTGGCATCTTGGCAGCTGCACGCTTGACTTTTCTCAGTTCACGGGCAGTTATTTTGCGCCTTGGTTTTTCCACACGCTTCTTGCGACCCTGTTGACTATTTTGAATGAAAAGCTTGATTGTTCGATGATCACGCTTCAGAAGCTTGGCTATTTTAAGACTGCTGCATCCCTCTGCAATATATCTCACTATTTTTGACTTTTCTGAGCCTGTCAAGTCCTTCTTTCGACCCATTTTGCCAAAGGAAAGGAAGTTGCCTAATAATTATGCACACCTGATATAGGGTGTTGATGTCATTAGACCACACCCCTTCTCATTACAGAGATGCACATCACCTAATATGCTTAATTGGTAGTAGGCTTTCCAGCCTATACAGCTTGGAGTAAGACAACATGCATAACGAGGATGATGTGGTCAAAATACTCATTTGCCTAATAATTCTGCACTCCCTGTATTTGTGTGTGCAAGCACACTTGGCAATAAAGCTCTTTCTGATTCCGATTCTCTCTTTGGTAGCTGAACAGGTGACTTCCAACAGGTGATGATTTGGGAACCTACGTGGGCGACTGAAGAAGGGAACATGAGAAAAGGAGGTATGAGAGTGAATCTGGGCATGACACATCTGAGGAAAACAAAACCCTCGCCTCTCTCACGGCACAAGCCTGCAGGAGGAACATGCAACGCTAATTGCCGCTTTTACACAGCCTTGAGACTCAACACTATTTCACATTCTCTCATCAAAGAAACCACATGCACAACTTTATGAAATTTTCATTCAGTATGTTACTTTCTTCTCTTTTTTTCTACCTCTATCTTCCCTTAAAACAACTGCCACCAAAAAAAGGGGGGAGAGACAAGGAGACAGTGAGAGCGAGTGTTTTGCTGGACCATTTCCTTCCTGCCTGGAAGCCCTACTGTAACTTGTTAGATCAAACTTAGAGAACTTCAACAGCTGCCAGGAGCGAAAGAAGAAGGAAAAAAAAACACCGGGAAAGAAGAAAAACATGTAGCAGGTTAGAGAATTTACTGTGTAGAGGCAGGAGCCTGATGGAGATCTGGAAACTAATTACTGAAACAGTGTGTGGGAAGGAAAGACAACAAGCGTTGTTGAAGCATCTTCTGTCCCTGTGGACAGTGTAAATAAACTTGCCGTTCGCCACTGATTGCTGGGAAGAGTTTCATCATAAATTCCCCTGTCACTCACAAAGAAGTGCAATTAACACTTTATCTACACAAACCCCAAACAAATGGGTTTAAAAAGCAATATTGAGGCATAGTGAGAGCTCCTCTTAAAAATTAAAGGTTCTACACATCACCTTCATCACCTTCAGGTTCATTATCAAGAAACATTTTCTTGGGGATTTTGATTTTTGCTACTGTGTATCAAATAGATCTTACAAGGGATCTCCTACAGTTTCATAAGAAACTTTGGTAACACTTTATTTTGATAGTTCACTTTAGATATTCTACATGTCAAATAGCAGTCATTATATTGGTAGACTGTCTATAATATCCGCTAACTCTATTTTGCAACTACATGTCATGTCACTGTTTGTCCGTTGGCCAGAGGAGAACTTCCACCCCGACTGAGGCTGGTTTCTCCCAAGGTTTTTTTCTCCATTCTGTCACCTGATGGAGTTTTGGTTCCTTGCCACCGTCGCCTTTGGCTTTTTTCTTGCTTAGTTGGGAACACTAAAGGTGCGTCCCAATTTGCATACTTATGCACTATTCTATAACGTTAACACCCCTTAACTGTCACCCCCCTTTTTGAGAATACACATGAAAATGCACTATCCAAACTTAAAGGGCTGTAATTCAAGAATACTTATAGACCATAGTTTGGTCTCGTGAAAGCAATTCAAAATATGAAAGTATGAAAAAGTTATGGAAGTTTAAATCTACTGTAAATGAAAAATACTGTACTAAATATTTTTTATTTCATATAAAATATATATTTTACAAAAAATGTTGTACTCTAAAATTACTATAAAATCAAAGCCATATGTCTAACCAAGTTGTGTTCCAAATTTGAAGTTGATATCACAAAAATTGAAGTCCCCATGAGATTTTATTTGGGCCCCTATACCAAAAATAGCCACCAGGTGTCATTCAAATTCCATTGATTGTTTTTTTGATGCATTTTCCTGTAAATTTCTGTCCAAATATCACTTCCATCACAAAACAGTCACCAAATATGGACCCTTGAGACTCAGACCTTTCCGACCATATGTGTTTTGTCAAGATTGAATTTTAATTCTAAAGTAGTTCAAATAATATGAAACATGACACCGCCCACTAGAATAATTTAGAGTACCGTTTCCATATAAACACAATGTCCGAAAAAAAAGTCCTGGTCCGCTTACCGTTCACATTGGCTTTTTAACACAGAACCTAAAAATACAGAGCCAAAAGGCACAGGGATACGTTCACAACCTGATTGGTCGGCTTTTATTACGTATATTTTGTGACTATTCAAAACAGTGCTGTGTGCTGGGCTAAATGCGCTCGTTGTATGAGTGATGAAGAGCTTATAAAATAAGGAATCCCTCCGTCACACACACACAAGCGAAGATCTGCTGCAAGGAGACGCGGTTCTGACGCCTGTACCGGACTGTGATGGGCAACTTCACGACTATAACGAGAAAAAACTGGTGTGCTGGAGCACTCTGTCCTTTTTAGGGTCACATAATGTCCTGTTTTTGGTTCGTTTACATGTCTTTGGTCTGTGTTGCGTTCTTATTTCAGTGGAACCGCACCAGAGTTGGTTTGGAAGCGGAGCGAGACCCATCTTTACAGCGTCTCGGTCCTCTTGTTTGGTGCGCTCCAGGGTTCAGACGGCAGCGTTCACACTCATTCAAATTAGCCGCTCTAACAGAGCAATCGCACCAGGGTTCGTTTTAATCCAACCAAACATGCCAAATGTTGAACACACACTAAGTGAATAGTTTTCTTTTTTGGTCCAGATCAAAAGAGCCAAGTGAATCGAAGTGCAAGTGTGAACACCCTCATCCAATTGACAATACCTGGAACCAGGTCCAAGCCTTTCTGTTTCAAGTGATAGCACTCAGAAGCCACTACTCATTTATTGCACACTTGCTAAAAACTCGCAGTGTGCACTACAGTCTCTGGACTCACAACATCAACGTTACAACCAGTACAACGATTCATAAAAGATGAATCACTGTCCAATGGAGATTTTAGTAAAGTTCACAAATACGGACAAACCCAACCATTGGGTTAAAAATGTAACACAAAAATTGAACCCAACAGCTGGGTTTGTCCATATTTGACCCAAATTTGGGTTGAAACAACCCAGGATTTTTAGAAGGATCATGTTTTTTTCATTAGTATTACAGCACACCATGTGTGTATGCTAGCAGTGTGTGTTGTTTTGTTTTGGGATCTGAAGGAGCATTCGGAAACTGTGACGTGAGATGTCAGACTAAACAGGTGATAAGGAACTGAAAATGGTTCCTATGTTCTATCATACACTCACCTAAAGGATTATTAGGAACACCTGTTCAATTTCTCATTAGAGCAATTATCTAATCAACCAATCACATGGCAGTCGCTTCAATGCATTTAGGGGTGTGGTTCTGGTCAAGACAATCTCCTGAACTCCACACTGAATGTCAGAATGGGAAAGAAAGGGGATTTAAGCAATTTTGAGCGTGGCATGGTTGTTGGTGCCAGACGGGCCGGTCTGAGTATTTCACAATCTGCTCAGTTACTGGGATTTTCACGCACAACCATTTCTAGGGTTTACAAAGAAGGGTGTGAAAAGGGGAAAACATCCAGTATGCAGCAGTCCTGTGGGCGAAAATGCCTTGTTGATGCTAGAGGTCAGAGGAGAATGGGCGACTGATTCAAGCTGATAGAAGAGCAACTTTGACTGAAATAACCACTCGTTACAACCGAGGTCTGCAGCAAAGCATTTGTGAAGCCACAACACGCACAACCTTGAGGCGGATGGGCTACAACAGCAGAAGACCCCACCGGGTACCACTCATCTCCACTACAAATAGGAAAAAGAGGCGACAATTTGCACGAGCTCACCAAAATTGGACAGTTGAAGACTGGAAAAATGTTGCCTGGTCTGATGAGTCTGGATTTCTGTTGAGACATTCAGATGGTAGAGTCAGAATTTGGCGTAAACAGAATGAGAACATGGATCCATCATGCCTTGTTACCACTGTGCAGGCTGGTGGTGGTGGTGTAATGGTGTGGGGGATGTTTTCTTGGCACACTTTAGGCCCCTTAGTGCCTATTGGGCATCGTTTAAATGCCTGAGCATTGTTTCTGACCATGTCCATCCCTTTATGACCACCATGTCCCCATCCTCTGATGGCTACTTCCAGCAGGATAATGCACCGTCACAAAGCTCCAATCATTTCCAATTGGATTCTTGAACATGACAATGAGTTCACTGAACTAAAATGTCCCTCAGTCACCAGATCTCAACCCAATAGAGCATCTTTGGGATGTGGTGGAACGGGAGCTTCGTGCCCTGGATGTGCATCCCACAAATCTCCATCAACTGCAAGATGCTCTCCTATCAATATGGGCCAACATTTCTAAAGAATGCTTTCAGCACCTTGTTGAATCAATGCCACGTAGAATTAAGGCAGTTCTGAAGGCGAAGGGGGTCAAACACAGTATTAGTGTTCCTAATGATCCTTTAGGTGAGTGTACAGAATTTAGGAAATTCCTTTTACATCATCAGGCTGTAATGTCTCAGAGACTTTATTTTTAAGAATGATGAGCAGTTTTTGTGATGGGTACCTTTATAAAGGTTTCTGGGAAAGGGCCTGTAACTGTTATAGCGTGTAGTGTTGCTCCCCCCTCCATTTAGTCATCCATCAGAGAGGTGGGTGTTGTTTCTGGCCCAGCATGTCTAACACATCGGTATAAATCACTCACGGTGATTTCAGGGTCCAGTGTTTAAATAATTAAAGAGCTTTAATTTATCAGGATTTAGCACCTTCAGACATGAGAGCTGACAGTCGCTGGGGGACAGGAAATGAACAGCAGTAATGGAGTTAGAGCGGACGGGAGGGAGAAAGATTCACACTGTAACCATATTGAATGCACATGCATTAAACAGGGGGACGGAAAGCAATATGTGAAGGGGTAATGCAATAAAGGCTGCTTTTGAACGTGCTCCTAATAACATAATCAAGGACTGAGAAAAGATACACTGCAAAAAAATACCTTTTAGTCCAAATATCTAAAAATACTAAGATGCACGGTGTATTCTGACACCTTTCTATCAGAACCAGCATTAACTTCTTGAGCAGTTTGAGCTCCAGTAGCTCGTCTTGATTGGACCACACGGGCCAGCCTTCACTCCCCAAGGGCATCAATGAGCCTCGGCCGCCCATGACCCTGTGGCCGGTCACAAGATCCAAGAAACAAGATTTCTTACCCCATATGCAGATAATGTTGCTTGTTCTAAGCAAAAACTCACTTCATTTTGATTTTATTTTCCAGAAAACAAGAACAAATCTTTTCATTTTAATTAGTGCTGGGCATCGATTAAAAAAAATTACCTAATTAATTGCATTTTTTTCTGTAATTAATCGCGATTAATCGCAAGTTTTTAATATTTTGATATTGTAATAATTTCAGTTACTCTCCAAATTAATGTAGAAACAATTTAAAGACAGCATATTTTAAATATGTGTTGTATTGTCATCTTTTTATGAATGAAGGCCAGTATCACTAATACTAAAGTGTCTATGAAACATTAATGACGTTACATTACAGTATAACTGAAAGCTCCCAATTTCAACATTTATTAGGCTTTAAAAAAACAACTTTTAATTTAAGTGAATTTAAAACAATCTTTACATAAACCCAAAATAATAAATGTTATATTTACCCATGGCCTTCCCTGTTATACATATACATAAATGTAATAGTTATCAAACACCTTTCTTAACTGCATAAATAATAAATGAAATATAGATTAATCATCATTAAAGCTACACTTTTCTCTGTTCCCGTTGTTCTTTGATGAACATTAATGACATCATAATCAGTGCTACTGTCACTTTAAGAACAGCCGCGGATCTCACGCGCTGTCCCGCGCATCTCATTTCCTCACAACTCTTTAAGTTCATTTAAGACGTTATTTAACTCATTTAAGACCCTAATATGAGAATACTCAAAATCCTCTGTGTTATTGTTTGTTCAAGAGCAAAAGAGAACTCGATGTGAGCAGGAAACTGTCGCGAGTCTATGCGTCGAGTGTTAGAGCAGGAAACTGTCGCGAGTCTATGCGTCGAGTGTTAGTGTGCACACACACACACACACACACACACACACACACACACAGGACATTGGCATACAGCGCGTTCTCTTGTGTCTTGTCGCGCTTGGAAGCATTTACGTGAATAGGAGCGTGATGATCATGTAACGCTAAGCAAAAATGGATATAAAAACGGACGCTGTGTTAAATATTTTGAATGCGTTAAGCTGAAAAAATTAAATCGCCCGCGTTAACGCGTTAATTTGCCCAGCCCTAATTTGAATACATCTTCGTTTAAGATTTTTAGACTAGAAACACAAATAAATGAGAAAAGCATTATTTTTGCAGTTTAACACTAAAGCAGTTTTATTTGAAACATTTAAAAGGCTTTTGAAGGAAAAAAAAAAAAGTTTATTAACTAAACACAAGCAATTCACCCAAGAAATGTACAGGTTAATGAACCAGTAACATTAAGCACTAATAATAATAATAACAACAACACATGAATTAAACACGCAGATGATATTATTTATCTGCATCATCAAACTACATGCAACACTTTATAGTTTCACTTTATAGTCTGCAATATTATAACTTTGTTTAATATAATGTAGGATTTCAAATTACATGTATTACAGAACATATTATAAAACTGCTATCTACAGAAGGACTACTATATACATTAAGCAGTGCAAACAGCCTCTACTGGGTTATATGAATTATGAGCTTAAAGAGATGACCCAAAAAAATGAATATTCTGTCATCAAAAGAAGATATTTTGGAGAACTTTTTTTGGTCCACACACTGAAAGTCAGCATGCATGTCCGGGACATCATATTTCCTTTTGGGTGTGGAACGAAATGAGGGTGAATAAAGGCAGAATTTTCATTTTTGAGCGAACTGTCCCTTTAGGAGCAGATTCTGTCAGCACAAACCTTTTGATAAGTCAGATCAAGAGGAGAGAAGAGAGAACTGCTTAGGTCAGAGTACAGGGACGATAAACATTACGGCGGATTAATGATACAACACTGCCCCCTATTGGTTTGAACATAAACTCATCTCAACACATACAGCAGCTCAAGACTAATCTCAAAGTCAAACACACCTTGTAGCAACTCATAATGTAATAACTGCACATAATGTAAAAAGTATTGCATTATTATTTTTATAATAAAACGTATTGATTTTCTCAAAATGTAATAAAATCCTTGTTAAAATGATTACATTATGAGAAAATTATTACATTATAAACTCTTATAGTACTTAAAACATCTAAATCCTGTCTTAAACTACCTGCAAAATGCAACATTTAAATAATCATGTAATTATTATTAGCCTATTATCCTGTATGTTTATTAAACATAAAATATTGTTATTCTTTTACAGTAAATTTAAGAAATCTAAATCCAGATAAATACAATTTTACAGAACTTTTGCACCTTTAAAACTACCACTACTACTACAAGTAATAATAATAATAATAATAATAATAATAGCATGCATATTTAAATATGTAGCCTTTCGAAGGTAGTTTAAGACTGGATTTCGATTTTTTATTTTTTTATGTACTGTAAGGGAATACTAATTTTTTTTATGTTTTAAAAGCTATTACTATAATGAAAATATGACATGTTTTGATGAGTTTTTAATGTAATACATTTCTCATAATGTAAAAATTGTTGCTACATTATGAGCTCAAGATTTTATTACGGTTTGAGAAAATTATTACATTATGAACATTTTATTACAATAATAAAATAATGCTTATTGTATTATATTATGAGTTGCTACACACCTCCAACAAGTGTAAAACTGAACTGCTTCTTAAAACAACTAAATAATACAAAACAAGTGGTCAGAAAATGCTTATTCCTTTGTTTGCTAAATTGCCTCTGAATTGGCGGTCACAATCTCAGGATCAGAAGACTGATCTGATTCAATATCAATATTTCCACCCTATGAGCTCAACATGGAGGAGGTTTCAAAATAATCCATAAAGGGGAAGAAAAACTTTCAAAATCCACTGTTTCAGTGCAACAAAATCTGTTATACAAACCTTACTATATAAACAAAAATGTGATAAAATTTGAATTAATTATAGATTGCCAGAATATATTGATATATTTTGACAGCTAAGAATGTATGAGATATATGACGGAGTTTGAATAAGCAAATCATCAAAATTACACCAATAGGAACTTTGGCATTACCAAAATGAGTGTATGTATAATTATAATAATAATATATCAGAATAGCCCTGAATACCCTTGTAGTTTGTTGATTTTATTAAGCATCATCAGTAGTTTTTGGTTGTGTTGTTAAGTTTAGCCTGGGGTCCATGTGTCCATCACATCAGTTTTCCACCAGGGAGCGCTGTAGAGCTTCCTGGATCATGGCTTGCTCATCTGTACCATAATCCTGATAAAAATAGAAAAATATATACAGTATGTATTTAAGATTGGTTACAAGCAGTCTCAGCTCGGCCCACCAGCATTTCATTCACTTAATGACTGAACTATTTTGTCTAGGAATAAGTTGGCATTAGATACAAATTTAATAATCAACTTTTAGACAATTTAATCAAATCAACTTAAAATATTAAACAGCAAAGAATCAGAAACTGAAAGTTTGATCAGTGAGGGAAGGCATTTAGAGCAGAATAATTCCCCCCTGCTCATAATTGCTTTCCTACTTTAAGAAAGAATATTTTGAATAATGTTGGTAGCCAAACAGTTTCTGGTCCCCATTTTTGTCCCATACTATGGAAGTCAACTGTCTGGTTACCAACATCCTTCAAAATATCTTCTTTTGTGACATATAGGTTTAACAACTTGAGGCTGAGTAAATGACAGATTTTTTTTTTTGGCTGAATTTATCAGGCATAACATTATTATTATTATGACAGAATAACACGGATTATCTCTTCATCACGGCACCTGTTAGTGGTTGGGATATATTAGGCAGCAAGTGAACATTTTGTCCTCAAAGTTGATGTGTTAGAAGCAGAAAAAATGGGCAAGCGTAAGGATTTGAGCGAGTTTGACAAGGGCCAAATTGAGGTGTTGACTTGGCCTCCAAATTCCCCAGATCTCAATCCAATCGAGCATCTGTGGGATGTGCTGAACAAAAGTCAGATCCCACCTTACAGGACTTAAAGGATCTGCTGCTAACATCTTGGTGCCAGATACCACAGCACACCTTCAGGGGTCTAGTGGAGGCCATGCCTCGACGGGTCAGGGCTGTTTTGGCAGCAAAAGGCGGACCAACACAATATTAGGTCATAATGTTATGCCTGATCTGTGTATATTCGACTTGTTTTGGTGCACAGAGGTAACTCTATACAGCTTCATAAGTTTGCACAACTATGTGATACACAAGTTAGGCAAACGTCAATTGTTCAGTACAAAGCTCTGCTAAACTAAAAGGCTTTATATCAGTAGGACACAATATTAATGCCCAGCTTAACTTAAATTAGATCAACTTTGTAGACAAAAGGTAAAGTTAGGTCAAATATTTATTATGTTAAATCACTGAAAAAGCAAACCGCAAGATTAAATGTGTTGATAGCTGCATATATAAGAATATGAACAGTATGACATTATTCTTTTAACAGTGGAAAAGCAGAGCATGTGACAGTTTTAACCTACTCACCACAAAAGTGTCGTAAGAAAAAGCATGTCTCATTCTGAGGTGCTGAAAGAAGTCAGCGCTCCTGTAATTGGGGTCGCCCCAGGGCATTGAGGCACATATCGGACACACCTGCAGGGGTGGAGACCAGGTTTACACACTCAGATTAGAAAGAAAAACTCCTGACACCACGGCTGGGTGAATAAGTAAATCCTGATATTAACGATATTCAATATACAATCACAATATATGTACAGTATATGAACATTGATTCCAATACTCTGCGCCACTTCTAGGAATCTTCACTCAATGGAGAAACTCGGAGATGCTCAATTCTTTCTGGTAAATTGTTCAGTACATATATCAAATGTACGATATAACAAACTGGTTGCAGTAAAGCCTGATATGGCCGGTTGCATAAAAATAGCCACTTACACTTACATAAAAAGGGTCCCTTTGGGTCAATTTGACCCGAAATGAGTTATAAAATATTTTTTGAGAATAAAAAATTAAATCAAGTGTTCATCTGAATGGTATTACACTTGAAATAGGAACACACACACCCAAACACAGATAGAAATACACACATTTATGTAATTTTCTCTTCTTTTTTTTCAAAATATAGATTTTTTTTTAATGTCTTAAAGGGTTAGTTCACCCAAAAATGAAAATTCTGTCATTAATTACTCACCCTCATGTCATTCAACACCCGTCAGACCTCCGTTCATCTTCAGAACAGAAATGAAGATATTTTAGTGTAAATCTGATGCCTCTGAAAGGCCTCCATTGGCTCAATGGCACTTTACACTCTCAAGACCCTTAAAAGGTACTAAAGACGTCGTTACAAAGTCCATCTCACTACAGTGGTTCTACAATAACTTTATGAATCGCCGAGAATAGTTTTTGTGCGCATAAAAACCCCTAAATAACGACTTATATACACTCTAAAAAAAAGGCTCGTAATCATAGGGGAACCTTTTTTAGTGCTATATAGCACCTTAGTCAAAGAACCGGTGAAGAACCTCTGAAGAACCTCTGAAGAACCACTGAAGCACCAAAATTGGTGCTATATAGCACTAAAAAAGGTTCCCCTATGATTACGAGCCAAGAACCATTTTTGGTGCCATATAGAACCTTTTTTTTTTTTAGAGGGTAGTGATGACGATTTCAAAACACGGCCTCATGAAGCTTCGAAGCGTTATGAATCAGTGAGTCGATTCAGCAGTTTGAATCGCCAAATTTCAGCAGTTTGACACACGATCCGAATCATGATTCGACTCACTGATTCATAACGCATCGAAGCTTCATGATGCCGTGTTTTGAAATCGTCATCACTATATAAGTCGTTATTTAGGGGTTTTTTTGCGCACAAAAAGTATTCTCGCCAATTCATAAAGTTATTGTAGAACTACTGTAGTGAGATGGACTTTGTAACGACGTCTTTAGTACCTTATAAGGGTCTTGAGAGTGTAAAGTGCCATTGAGCAAATGGAGGCCTTTCAGAGCCATCAGATTTACACTAAAATATCTTCATTTCTGTTCCGAAGATGAACGGAGGTCTTACGGGTGTCGAACGACATGAGTTTTCATTTTTGGGTGAACTAACCCTTTAATATATATCCAAATGCATAAAAAGCATTCAACTTAATACAATATAAAAAAATAAAGGGTTTCAGATTGGAGTTTTGTTCCCATATTCCAGTGTATTTGCTCTGTATAGAATCTCCATAGAGACCCTATATGCCCCTCTAGTGGAAATAATCATAAAATGCAGGTTAATTAAATTTTTTCCCCCATAAGAGGTCAGCTGAGACACTTAGGCCTGGTTTCACAGACAGAGCTTAGACACGCCTTATAAAAAAGCATTACTGATACGCATCTTGAGACAAAACAATGACGCTGACATATTTGAAGATATCTCAGTGCAAGTTACTTTCAGTTACAACAGCTCAAAAACAGCTCAAAAGCCTTGTGAAACTCAATGCGTGATCTATTATGATGTTTTCTCTAGAATTGGACTTGCATGATGTCTTTGTTGTTGTATTTTGTGAAATAATGCTTATTTTCAATTATTTTCTTATAAAATAATACAATTAAAAAATGTTGAGGTAAATGAAATACAAATTTTGACCTGTTGTTTTACACTGTGGGGAGAAGAGTAGTCAGGGGTAACCAATCTTACTTTTTCAAATTCAATTTGCACTATTCTTATGTAACTGACTTTTAAAAGTTATGACTACTCTTGAAAAAGAAAAAAAAAACATAACTAACTTGTAAGTCTAAGCAGTTTATTCAACCAGCCTCTACTAGTGTTTAGTCCCCCGAACCTCTGGCCATGTGAAAACAAATACATTCCATGGAAAATTGTTGGCTTTTTTCACATATTTGCACCAGTGAAGATTTGATCCTCTTTGAAACAATGCCTATTAATCAAATTGAAATAAAAATCTACATTTTGTAGTAATTTTTGCATTTTAAATAGGGGAAAAAAGATCAGTCAGATCATTCACATGGAAAAGGTAAATCCACCCTTTCGTTTATCACACACTCAAAAATCCATCAAATTAGAATCCGGTGTTCAAGACTGGGTGCCAGTGATTAGAACCGGCTTAGGAAGTGCAGGTGGAACCGGTTTTATTTAAACAGGTTGTTTACATATCTACCGCTCAGGCAGTTTGGCATAAAGTTGCCTTGAACGCTACAAAGTCGTGAGTCGTGGTTTGAAGTCGTAACTTACAGGCTCAAAAACCTGCCTGGAACACAGTATAAGCCCTTGATCACTTGGAATCCATCATGGAGTTGATTTTTTTTTTTTTGTGGTGGGGTAAATTAAACGCAATATGCAGTGACGTCACAATCGTGTTGCATTGTGGGATATGAAGCTGCCTGAAGTGTACATATGAAGTCGATTTTGAGCGAGGGAGCGAGGGTCTGTCCATATAAACGTCCCTCGTCCCCAGTGTTGGGGAAAGTTACTTTGAAAAGTAATGCATTACAATATTGCGTTACTCCCTTAAAAAGTAACTAATTGAGTTACTTAGTTACTTTTTAAGAAAAGTAATGTGTTACGTTACTTTTGCGTTACTTTTTCTCACCTGGGCTGGGCTTGTTTTTGTTTTGTTTTTTATAACAAAAAAGTTATATTTTTGTGCAACGGTAAAGACCTCTTCATACCAAAATTGAAATAATAAAAATGGTAAAAATGCAGATTCCCGCATGAACAGTAGAGGGCGCAGCTCTGGATAATGGTAGAATAGGATGCAGGAGAAAAAAGTTACCAATAAAAACTAAAAATCTAGTAATTTTCATCATCAAAGGTCAGCAGCAAGACATTGGTCAATTCAATATAAAGGTAGATTATGCATACAAATATTATGTTTTATTTAACATTCAATTATTGGAGGTTTGCATAGTATTTTGATTTTGCATTTGACTGATTTTATTCATTCTGAGGAGTACAGAATCTTTATTGTGCAAGTGAGATAAATAAATGCTCACATTTAGTCTAGAACTACAATAACCATCATGTTCACACACACACGCCTCTGCACTTATTTTTCTCAACATGAGGGCAGGAGAGCTGTCAGTCAAATTAATGTGAAAAAGTAACTTGCGTTACTTTTTTAAAAAAGTAACTCAGATATTTTGTTGTAAATTTGAAAAGTAATGCGTTACTTTACTAGTTACTTAGAAAAAGTAATATTATTACGTAACTCAAGTTACTTGTAATGAGTTACCCCCAACACTGCTCGTCCCCTTCACAAAGTGGAACGCACTTCAAAATGGCGGCAGTGATTCCCCCGAGGGGAAGTGCTTAGGGAAGTTTGCAACTGCGCGTCTAAAAGTGGAGTGGAACGCAGCCTTACAGGGCCCTACGCAGTGTTCACTGTCCCCTACTTCCGGAGCACAGGATCTCCGCTGAAGTGGACTTCACTGACAATAAATCGCTCATTTGGAACGCCCTGCAAAGTCATTAAAGAATTAGTTCACTTCAAAATTTAAATTTCCTGATAATTTATCTGCATTGATTTGGACCTTCAACCGTTGCCATTGAAGTCCATTACGTGGAGAAAAATCCTGGAATGTTTTCCTCAAAAAACGTAATTTATTTTCGACTGAAGAAAGAAACATGAACATCTTGCATGAGGTGGGGGTGAGTAAAATATCAGGACATTTTCATTTTGAAGTGAACTAATGCTTTAATGAGTGATTTGGTTAACTGTGTGCATATGCGTTCTTAATCCAAGGTCTTAATAATGGAATTGTAGCGGTCACATCTTGTGCGCTATTTTAGAAAATAGGTTCATTTTCCAGCTCCCCTAGAGTTAAACAGTTGAGTTTTACCGGTTTCGAATCCATTCAGCCGATCTCCGGGTCTGGCGGTAGCACTTTTAGCATAGCTTAGCATAGATCATTGAATCTGATTAGACCGTTAGCATCTCGCTCAAAAATGACCAAAGAGTTTCGATATTTTTCCTATTTAAAACTTGACTCTCCTGTAGTTACATCGTGTACTAAGACCGACAGAAAATGAAAAGAATCAAGGAGCTTTGCTGCCGTCCTATGGGTGCAGCGGCACAATATTCCGATCTATTATGACCAACCGGTAAAGTTGCCAGAATAATAATCATACGCTGTTTGTTAATTGGTCAGAGGAGAACTGGCACCCCGACTGAGCCTGGTTTCCCCCAAGGTTTATTTTTCTCCATTAGGTCACCTGATGGGGTTTTGGTTTCCTTGCCACTGTCGCCTCTGGCTTGGCGTGCTCAGTTGGGGACACTAAATTTTTCAACTAAATATCCAAATAAATCGAATTATTAAACTAAATTAACCATATAAACTAAATTACGGATCTAAACCCCACAACAAAAACGAAATAATCTGCACTGTAAAACATCTTCACAAACTAGCAATGTGAAGCGTTCATAAACCTGTTGTCCAACAAAATACGTTTAATAACTCACTTCATATAGTCAGTCGAGCTGATGTGGCTTCTTATCACAGAATGTCAATCAGCACTGAATACTTTATTATTATTATTATTATGAAAATACCCGAGAAGGCTTGAAGAACTCAATAAACCATATCTTGTCGCTATAGAGATTGCTAATGTGTCGTCATCATGACGTATTCCCAGTGGTAAACGCAAAGCATTTTGGGAATCCGCGGCACAAACGCCGGGCGCCAGTCTTCTTTGCATGGAGGGAAGAACGCAGTGTTCAAGATGCCGTCTACCTACTGTTATAAACTGCAATAGTCCTTCTCACGATAGAAGTGGCATAAAGCTTAAGAACGGGGTATACAAATATAAGTAAACACTTTGCCGTTTGAATGATGTCCTGTATGAACAAAATGACGGAGTATATTTTTATGTGTCCACTGTTCCGCACCCCCCTCTCTCAGGCCGGCTACACACTGCAATCGTGGCGTTTTTTGTCTTTGCACACCAGAAGCGTGTCTGACGCGGCGATGCTGCTGCTAGGTGACATAGTGGAAGGCCTATACTTCATGTTAAACGCTTCCAACGTGTTGCGTGAAAGATAGGCGTCGGTTCTATTTGTAGCATGCACGCGTTTTCCGCGCGGCTCGCGCTAACCTGTTAACATGGGAGCCGAAATAAAAACGGACACCGCCCAGTTGGTCACATGTCTTAGCGATCTCTATAGTATTATCTTCATGTTTAATCAGTCAAAGCGTTTCGATCATGTTTTATTCCGCCCACAGTGTGAGCTTCACATTAGGGATTTCCTGAAAACGAACGATTACTTCTCTGAGGAAAATGTGGAGTTTCTGCTCGAGGGCGCCCTCTTGCTTCCAGTATGAATTAAACTTGTGTGTAGAAGAATACTTCTAAATAAATGTATATTATATGACAATCCATATGTTTTTCTTCAATGTACAGGAGTTTTAATCCCCACAGTGGATGCATAAGAGGCTCATATTTTATATTAAAGACATAGACTTTAAGAAATTGATATCACAGATAAAAAGCACAGATTTTTATTATAATAATATATATTTTTTACTACAAATCCTTAGACCTTTCTAATGATTTTTAGTCATTGGTTGTCTGCATACTAACAGGTAACCCATACGTTTTCTGTAAAATGTAAATATTATGATTATTATACTGTTATATTTATTCTTAAATGCGATTTTACATTTTTTATAATGAAAATGTTATTGTAGTAGTAATATTTCTTAATTTTATTTAGCAAAACTAATAATCATAATTATTATTAGCCACATTAATATATAAACACAAAAAGTTATATACACACACACACACTTTTCAGTTGTAAAAGAAAAAAATTATAATAAATCGCATTTTAAATCGCAAAGCACCATTTTAAATACCCCAAATCATGCAGCCCTAGTAAAAAACAAATCTTTTCAGCAATAGATAAAGGATTAAAGCAGTTTGGAACTGGTTTTCTTCGCGGAAGCTTTGCATAAGAGCTAATAAAATATTTAAACTCAAGACAATATTTCGTGTCTAATTTACTTGAGACAGGTAGCCGTGTAATAAGCGGGATAATGTACATCCAGCCGGTTGTTATCACAGAATAAACCCCTTCAGATCTGATCACTCTATCAAGGTTTAATCTGCGATAACAACCAGCTGGATGTACATTATTCCTTACATGTTGCCCTTTGGAGGAGGATTCGGTTCAGAACTACAAACACGAGAAAAAAAGTGTTAGATATGCGCAACCGATGTTCAGATAAAGCTTAACAAAAGACAGACTAATAAAAGTTTAACCTGATAAAAAATATTTATTTAAAGGGTTAGTTCACCCAAAAATGAAAATTATGTCATTAATTCCTCACCCTCATGTCGTTGGACACCCGTCAGACCTCCGTTCATCTTCAGACACAAATGAAGATATTTTAGTTGAAATCTGATGGCTGAGAAAGGCTTCAGATAGGCCTCCATTGGCATTCAGTACATTTACACTCACAAGACCCATAAAAGGCACTTAAAACGGTTACAAAATCCAAAATCGCAAAAAAAAAAAAAATCAAAATAACGACTTTATTCAACCTCTTCTTGTCTTCTGTGTGTGCCTCCACGACGCATGCGCGAGAATATGACGCAGATCCGGCTTTCAGGAATCCATGAAATGCACACTTTAGTCCGATTTTGAGCACTACGCCGAGACCGAAAGCACGATCAATGTAGAATTCATCAGCTTAGATACGCGCGTCTTCCTCTGCTTGTGAACAAATCTCTTCTAGGTCATGTGTCCGAACGCCGGATCTGCGTCATATTCTCGCGCATGTGTCGTGGAGGCACACACGGAAGACTAGAACAAGTTGGATAAAGACGTTATTTTGATTTTTTTTGCGCACAAAAACTATTGTCATCACATCGTAAAATTATTGTAGAGTCACTGTGGTGAGATGGACTTTGTAACAACGTTTTTAGTGCCTTTTATGGGTCTTGTGAGTGTAAATGTACTGAATGCCAATGGAGGCCTATCTGAAGCCTTTCTCAGCCATCAGCTTTCAACTAAAATATCTTCATTTGTGTCTGAAGATGAACGGAGGTCTGACGGGTGTCGAACGACATGAGGGTGAGGAATTAATGAGAGAATTTTCATTTTTGGGTGAACTAACCTTTTAATGTTACCCATGTTATATTTCATCTGCAATAACAATGTAGACTTCTATAAAGATCCATTTGTCCATTAATATGAGGAGAGTCTCTGCATGAAAGACTGCAGATCAATGTTCTCTCTGATGCGGTAGGAAATGAAATGAAATGTGGAGGATGTTACTGCGACAGAGAGCAACCATTAAAGACGCAGTTATATGATGTGATAGTACGTCCCAAAGCTTGTCTACTCTTTTGCTACACACTCAAAGGTATGTACTTTTTCTTCACAGATGGAGTACATACTTTTAGGGCGTAGTATAAGTACCGGTAGGTGAATTGGTATGCAGCAAGAGCCTGCACAAATCTGACACGGGAGGCGTGCCAGGAAAAAGCCTTCACTGTCTAAAAAGAACATAAAAGCAAGACTACAATTTGTGAATGAACTAGGCAAAGACGAAATGTGCAGTTCAATCGAATGCGGACCTTTAAACAGGATTACAAAAACGGGCAGTTTTTGTAAAAGCCATCAACAAACATCTTGAAACTTGCTACTGCAGCCACTGGATGTACTTACTTTTTCCACAGAAGAAAATAACATTCAGAGCTCGACATTAAATCTGTCATTCACTTGTCCGAGTAAAACATTTGCTTGTCCGGATTTTTTTTGTTAATATAATCTACACTGAAGCAATATTCTCACCAGTGTTTAATCAGCTTTGACATATTTAAATATGCATATTTGTCATATTTGTACCTTTTTATAAAGGGCATTTTTCCATAATCTTATTAAATATAGGGTATGCTTCGGCTTTCCTTTTAGATTCTTAAATTTGATCAATAAGTTAAATTCGAATAAGACACTATAGGCTGTTACCAATCAAATTAAATCATTTACACTGAAAAATTACAACTGCATTAAATAATGTTATGAGATTATTTTAAATATTTTTGAATATACAAATAAGAAATGTTGGAAAGATGAAACTAAACCACCAGTAGGTGGCAGCATGTGACCGTCTGAATGAGCGAATCATTGAGTCGATTCATTGAAACGGCTGATTCATTCAAGAATTTGGCGGTCGTTTACGAATAGGCCATTGAATCTTTGATTCAACCGATTCTTTAAACCGCTGAATCATTCACTAACACACACTGATGTTGTGATATTTGTTTGGAACTATTTTCGCTGCTGAAATAGAACAAAAACAGTCCATATTACATCTACAATGTAAGTGACTTAATGTTAAATTGTTTATGGAACTGGCGTATGAAATCAGCCTCATGTTCAGTCGTGATGGTATTCAGGAAAACAACACTCTTGTTAGTGTAATGTTGCTTAACTGTATCATATGTTATAAATATAAAAACTGCACAATTTTAACCGTGTATGTTAACTGAGTTTCTGTGTGTGAGCGGCGCTCATTTGTTTTCGATTTTTTCCTCGTGAGGCGGCGCGACCCTCAACAGCTCAACCTTGTCAGTTGGTTTTATATTATTATCCACTATCGATCTCCACTTACACTGATGAATGCAGAATCATTATTGCACTTTGGTGATTCCCTAGTTATTTTTTGTTTTGACGTTTTAACCAGGATACTTGTCCGTCGGGCAAGTAGAATTGTTTTTCACTTGCCCCTTCAAAAAAATCCACTTGTCCCGGACAAGTGTTAATGTCAAGCTCTGATATTCATTGTATTTCTGTTGAATAAATAATTTGCTTGTCCAAATAGGTCAACAATTTCCAACGGGGAAATTTCCGTACTTATTTCTTCACATGATTGTAACTACTATGCTTTGATTTCTTTGTATCAAGACTAAAGGGGCATTTACGTCTTCACATAATAATTAGGAAAACTACATTAAAGGCATTAAAAGATTAAAGAGGGAATCAAGAAGGGCACATCAGTGTATTTTAGACCCAAGCAGAAGCCTCACCACTGGACGCAGGTCGTGTGTGTGCTGAGAGGTGCAGTGCTCCACCAGCCCATCCTGGTCAAAGTTCTGCTGCTTACAGAAGGGACAGGTGAACGTGTACCGGTTCGGCACTGAACTAAAGCAACAAGAAACCAAGCAGTGTGTAAGTCAAGAGGAAAAACTCAGGGCCACTTCAATCAGGGCCACTTTTGAATCATTTAAAGATCTTATTCAAGATGGAATAAAGGAATACAGATCTGATCGTGTCCTTGATCAATCTTCACGTAAGGATCGTGTGGAGATTTCATATTCTTTGTGGCGGTAATTACTTTTTTCCACATTCTTGAACAAGCCTTGAACTTGCTAACACAAAATGTTAACTACCAAATAATACTTTAAAGAGATTAATTTAGAGTAAAGAAATGATTCGTTGTTATACATATACACCGATCAGGCATAACATTATTCCTAATATTGTGTTGGTCCCCCTTTTGCTGCCAAAACAGCCCTGACCCGTCGAGGCATGGCCTCCTCTAGACCCCTGAAGGTGTGCTTTGGTATCTGGCACCAAGATGTTAGCAGCAGATCATTTAAGTCCTGTAAGTTGTGAGGTGGGGCCTCCATGGATCTGACTTTTTTGTTCAGCACATCCCACAGATGCTCGATTGGATTGAGATCTGGAGAATTTGGAGGCCGACAAACTCGTTGTTGTGCTCCTCAAACCATTCCTGAACCATTTGTGCTTTGTGGCGGAGCATTATCTGCTGAAAGAGCCACAGACATCAGGGAATACCGTTTCCATGAAAGGCCATGGTCTGCAACAATGCTTAGGTAGGTGGAACGTGTCAAAGTAACATCCACATGGATGGCAGGACCCAAGGTTTCCCAGCAGAACATTGCCCAAAGCATCACTGCCTCCGCCGGCTTGCCTTCTTCCCATAATGCACCTGGTGCCATGTGTTCCCCCGGGAAGCCACACACACACATCCGGCCATCCAAGTGATGTACAACAAAACATGATTCATCAGACCAGGGGCCTATACCATGAAGCCGGTTTAGCTGGCTAGCCAGATATGTTTAAGCTTAGTTTGTGCCAATCCTGGGTTTTAGGTACCATTAAAGTGGTTTGGCTTTTAGCCGTGTTCATCTCCATAGTAGCTTGCGCTCCACGGCTAACCTGCTCCAGGACAGGATATGTTCTGGATAAGAGATCTCAAACTGGAATTAGACCAATCAGCTGTGAGCAAAGTGACACACCTCTGATGCAATGAAGTCACTCCCCCTGTTTCTACTCCAAATTAAAGGTCACTACATAGCAAATGGTTTTTAAAGACTAAAGTGTCTGGCTTTTAACAATGCTTATTTATTATAATAACAATTTTGAATGACTTAGATATCATTTAAGTAATTATTATACCCGTAATCGATTACACATGTATCATTTTAGTTAATCAATCATTAATAGGCACATAGTTAAAATTAATATAAATAGCCTATATACAGGTCATACAAATAAGCTTTAAAATCAATAAATAAAGCTAAAAAAATGACTACATGTGAGTTTAAATGTTCAATTATCTTTATCAACTAAACGAACTTCATAACGTTTACTTGCACTGACTAAGTAAGATTTTTCTTAAAGTTGTCCACTTTCATAGACAGCTCTTTTCTTCTTCCTGTGTACACATTTTTAAATTCTTAATATTTTCAATCATGTAATATTCTGCAGAAGAGAGAAATCAATTTCGCTGCTTCTCTCACGAGAAGTGAATCTCAGTTTCACTGATCCACAGCGTGTGATTGGCTGTTCACTACTGATGTCACAGCTAAACTCCTAAACTCAGCATCAAAGCCTGAGTTGACAGAGAAAGCTGATGATCAGCATCATGGGACCAACAAAACCTGAATACATTGGTTTGGTTTTGTCAACTCTAAACTAATCCTGTAACCCTGAGTTTGTTAAACTACCATCATGGTACCTGGCCGCCTTCTTCCATTGCTCCCTGGTCCAGTTCTGATGCTCACATGCCTCTGTTGGCTCTTTGGGCGGGGTCAGGGGTCAGCATGGGCACCCTGACTGATCTGCGGCTATGCCGCCCCATGCACAACAAACTGAGATGCTCTGTGTATTCTGACACCTTTCTATCAGAACCCGCATTAACTTCTTGAGCAGTTTGAGCTCCAGTAGCTCGTCTGTTTGATCGGACCACACGGGCCAGCCTTCACTCCCCACGGGCATCAATGAGCCTCGGCCGCCCATGACCCTGTGGCCGGTTCTCCACTGGTCCTTCCTTGGAGCACTTTTGATAGACACTGACCACAAAATGTTCACTTGCTGCCTAATATATCCCACCCACTAACAGGTGCCGAGATAATCAGTGTTATTCAGTCATAATGTTATGCCTGATCGCTGTATATCATAATTGAAAAAAAAAAACCACCCATATGTACAGTATTAAACACTGTTTAGTACGTTATATTACCTGACAATGGAAGGTTGGTTCTTTGATATGGACTTCATCCCATCCTTGATGTAGTCTTGATATTTGGTGCAAACTCCAGTGTGGCTTCTCATGTCAGACAGAAGAACCTGGGAAGAGGACACACATTTTAACTAGTCACATCTTCAGATTCAGACAGCAAGCTCACGGACCACCCACAGTCTGTTCACGGCCCGTCTGATGCATACCACGCACTAAACTCAAGAGCACTTGTGAAAATCGAAAGCTCCATCAGATTGCCTGATAGTACACAATTTCCACAAGTCAGGGTGCACAAGTTTCGATCAGTATGACTTGAATCACAATTTTGTTTAGAAAATTTTGTTTTCGGGGGATCTCCCTGGTCGCTAGTTACTATAACTGAGTTTTTATGGTGTGAAAGCCCCTTATCTCCAGCCACGGCCTGTGTCGAGCTGCTCGCTCACGTGCAATACTAAATATAGTATTAGGAAATATAGGGAAGCCCCGCATCAGGGTCTTGCACAAGGGCAGGTAGTGCTGGGCGGTATACCGGTTCATACCGAATACCGGTATTTTTTTATTTTTTATGATATGAATTTTGATGATACCGCAATACCGGTATGTCGCTTAAACGACGTTCGGAACGCGGCGCAGCGCGTCATTGTTTGAGAGGGGACCCATTTCATTGATGCACTGTATTAAGGGCAGTCAGAGCACAGTTGAGATCGCATTACAGCACAGCCTATGGCTGTATCCTATACTCTCATTCACTATTCCCTACATTATCACTTTATTTGAAGTAGTGAATGAAAACGTGCGTGAAATCGGACAGCAATGTGTGTACATCGGCTGCACACTCGTTATTGCGGTGCGATGTGGGATAGAATGAGTGCACTCAATAATGTCCACTAGGGTTTCGGACACCACTACAAAGCGCTGTCCCCTCAAATAATGCCCTATTTGAGGTTATGGGGGCGATTTCAGATTCAACCCTTGATTACAGTTAAAGGGGCTATATGCAACTTTTTCCCCAAAATAAACGTAACAATAGCCTTTTTATTTTACCATTTATGACTCAAACATCTCCTGATGAGCATACTGACACCTTGTCCGCTCACAGTGGGTGCACCTATAAGCCTGTCTCCTATTTTTCCTATTTTCTGGCGGGTCGTCTTTTCCCGCGCTGTCTGCGGATGTGACGTCACCACCGCTGCGAGAGCGAGCAGAAAATGAGAGCAGTTCTGTTTTTTGGCCACAAGTGTCAGTCGCGAGTTTAAATTTCAGAAAAACGCATATAGCCCCTTTAAGAATTCAAACTACACGCGGCGCGCGAGAGAGAGCGGTTTCTGCACGGAGCGCCGTGATGAGATTGACGCCCGTTTCACACATACTCCGTTTGCAGTGCGTATGCAGTGCGTATTTTTTTCCGTACCCATGTTAACGGATTACAGCTTTCACACTGCGCGCGGATGCTGTCCGTCAGTCCGTTCCAGGTGCGGTGCCTCTGCAGCAGTCCGGCGATCGTTTCCGTACCGAGTCTATTTTTTGCTGTGCTGCACTGCGGAATTAAAGTGACAGCACAATGTTCGCTTTAAAATAAACATGTACTGACACGAAAATCTAGTAATTTTACCACAGATGTATGTAATTTAAAATATACTCTGTTTCAAAGTCAACACATGGCTTTTTTTTCTCGGGTAAAGCAAGGAAACGACACCTTACCTGGCATTTAGGTTAAAAAAATTGAAATAATGAAGAGCACGTACGTTCCTGGAGGTGGAAAAACAAAAAGGTCTTTATGACCTGCTTTTAAAAGGGTTTAAAAACGAAAGAGAAGACGAGAGTCGGCTGTTTCTATTGTAAGTTTCTAATTTAAAATGTTTATAGGCTATAAGTTATATTTCAATGTTTTGCCACTTGTGTGAGCTAAAGTAGGCTATATAAAGTTATATAGGCTATATAAATATAAAGTAATGAATTGAATAAAACGTTGTTTAAATGTACTACGTTAAAACGTGACATCTATGAAAGTGTAAACAAAGAGAATTGCAATTCTGACAAGCCATGTTCAGTAACAACTTTTGGATTTGAAATGAAAATAATAATGAATAAATGCTGTGTTTGTGGTATACAACCGCGGATCAGTTGCGCGCTGCAAACGCAGCATATATGAAAGCACAACAGCGCGTGCTGCTCCTGCACCGCATACGCACCGCAACACGCACTGCAGACGGAGTATGTGTGAAACGGGCGTTAAACGGGCGTTAGCGTTCTCCACATGGATCATATAGCACTGATATAGACCGGAGCGATCGCATTTACATTTTTTATGGACATATTTCATATACTATAGTGCTCTAGACATGAACCAGAAGTGTGTATGCGGGCATATTTCATCACGTCTTATTAAAATGAAATGTATGCACTGATTACACTGATACAACCGCCTATGATCACGAACGCGCTGACACGATGGATTATTCTGCTACACAGAAGATAATGATGTAAATTAATAAATAAACTGACAATTCAAAGAAGAATTGGCCAAAAAGTAACTGCTTTATTCTTTCTGTGTTAAACTGATGTGTGTCATTCGTTCAGCGAGTGCTCTTAAATGTATTGCAAAGATCGGCGTTTCTCACTTGTTTTGGCAGTTTGTTGTTATATAAGGTTAGATTTTTTAAATGCTTATGGTGCCCTCACTCAACTTTTAATATTCAGGTATCTGTAAGTATGACTCTGAGTGTGTTGCAGTTCTGTGTTTTATTGGTTCAGAGCTGCCAACTTTTCAAAAAAACTTAGAGTGAGATTTAGTGGGGCCAACCAAAATTTTGCCGCGAACAAAGCAAAAATTGCAACAAAAAATAAAATAAATAATAATATATATTTATATATATATAATAGCTATATACACACACATCACAGAAAACACTCTCTCTGCATCAGCATTTGAATGGGGTAGTATTGGTTTTTGTTGTTGATTTCTTTTTTGCCTTTGATAGATAAGGTTGATAATTAATTATTTCTATTAAGACAAAATGCATCTATATGACGCTTTGTATACAGTATATCCTATAGACACACACACACACACACAATTTTAAAGCACTATGTAGAGGCATGGTTTTGTCTAAATAGAACAAATTGATTATACATCAACCTACAGCATACTTTTACAGGGAAGAAAAAGGAAAATAACTGTCTGTCCTGTCTGTTGCTTTTCTGTCTGTTGTGTGATTCTTTTTTGCTGTGGCTGATCTAAAAAAACAGTGTTGTAGTAAAAACTACTTTGAGTAGTTAAGTTATATTCAAGCTACCTTTTTGAAAATGGCTACACTAGAAGTTACTATCAAAAAGTAGCTGGCTACATTGAAACCATGTTTCTTTTTCTTCTTTTTTACAATGAGATTGTTACAAATAACTGAATAATTGTTCATGAAGAATGTTATAATATTTGGGGTTTCAAGCTTCATAATGTAATTATGATTTCAAAGAGTATGGGCATTCAGGGTTATTGGGACACTTTTCCCCAGTCATTTCAAAGGAAAAAACTGTCAGAATCATTACACACAATACTCAAATATAGCCTATATCTCAAACTGGCTGCCCAAGTGCAAAATGGCTACAAATTTAACATCAGTGCAAGAACAAAATGTATGCAAATCAACTTTGCGATGCTGTTTGCGAACGTTCGTTGGAACTATGGTTTCGGGAAACACGACTCGTTTAACTATGCTTATAATGACGGAGCTTGTGACCATAGTTAGCGAACGACACTTTCGGGAAACGCACCTCTGAGCGTCACAGCGCTCAACTTCGCTCATTACAGGCTCGTTCTCGTCAGAACCCAAAACGGAATGTAGCTTTAGGTCGCGCAACACCGTATTTATTTGCCCATTTATCTTGAACCCCCTCACCGAAAGCATGATCGGCTCAACATGTAGATATAGATATAGATAAACTCATCTTTCAGGCATTTGACAGACCGGGTTGGCACTTCAGCGTGAGAAATCGGGGGTGTGGCGTGTGAGCGTGTGAAACCAATCAAATGCGTGTGTCTCACGGCCAATGCGTGAGATTTGGCAGCTCTGTTGGTTGTTGTCTCTCCACAGCATCATTTTGTGGGGCTTTGTAAACCTGTATTAACTCTAGTGTGGAGTTTTTCTCCAATATTCACTCGTCATGACAGTAAAACAGGGTATTCTAGTCAATCTCCTGTAGTATTTCCTCCCTCAATCAGTTGAAAATGTGATTAACACCCGGTCATGCATAGGGGAAAAAATACCGTCATATACCGTGAAACCGATATCATTTAGAAAATACATTTTTGGTCATACCGCCCAGCACTAAGGGCAGGTACGACGGGTGAACCGATAATATTCGAGGACTGTAGTTTGAGGACGGTCAAAGGTTTCTATTTACACCGTTTGCAGTGCTCCACGCGGCTTCAATGGGTTAATAAAGGCCTTCTGAAGCGATTCGATGGGTTGGTGTTAGATAAATATCAATATTTAACACATTATAAAGTAAAATAGACCACCTTCTGTTTTCAACTTTATTAACCCCCGGAGCCGTATGGAGCACTTTTATAATGGATGGATGCACTTTTTTGGCCTTTAAATTTTCACTGCCATTATAAAGCTTGGAAGAGCCAGGACATTTTTTTAAGGTCCCGTTTTTCCTGTTTTTTTGAAGCTTTGATTGTGTTTACAGTGTGCAATATAACGTGTTCATGTTTCGTGTGTAAAAAAACCCAGTATTTTTCACACAATTTACTTATCTGTATACCGCTGTTTTCACTGTCGTAAAAACGGCTTGATGATTTCCTCGTTCTATGAAGTCCCTCCTTCAGAAATACGTAACGAGTTCTGATTGTGCCAGCGGTTCCCGTGTTGTGATTGGACAGCAGCTTAGCGCACGTTGCACGGAAAGGTCACGCCTCTTACCATAACGGGGAGATGCATGTGCTCAAAGTTATTTTAAACATGTCTATTTTTTCCGTATCAATTTGAGCCACAAAGGTGATTTGACTGACTCCGGGATGAAAATAACAGCGTCTCGACGACATGGCGGCGAACGCAACACTTCCTCTTCTCCACGTGGGAGAGCAACAAGACCACGCCCCCTTTTTGCGTATTCTTGTGGGCGGAGGTTAGTCGACAAACTGTTCTACTGACGTAATTAAAGCAGGATGTACCAGGATGTAGTCCAAACCGGCCGTTCGCTGTAGGCTTTGAAAGGGAACTTCTGTCAAATAAAATATCTTGCTTGGCATTGAACTTTGAGCTTTATAATTTTACAGGTATTATTTATGCTCTAACAGCAACATTACACACTAACTAAAGTTTGAAAAATGCGATCACGAAGAACAGGACCTTTAATATAGCTCCGATTGTATTCGTCTGAAAGCCAAGGATGGCTTGAGGGTGAGTAAATAATGGGATAATTAAAATTTTTGGGTGAACTATCCCTTTAACAGCCCTATCTTGTATAATGTGTCATCTTATTCTAATTGAATGTATTGATTAAATTAAAGAGCATTGATTATTTTCCAAACTTATTAAAAATGTGTCATATTTTATGGTGATTGAACATAAATGTGTGTCCGCACTGTGTTGCACAACTACCCTATAAATGGTAAAAACCCTCCACTTCTTTTTTTATATTACCTATAAATCATAAACAAGGTCTCAAAATGAGTCATCTCTCATCTTTTATAGCGTCTAGCACAGCAAACGGCATTCTAAAAGCACAGCGCTCAAGTAAGGAAGATTCACTTTAAAAAAAAAACCTGGGAATGGCATTGAATGGGAGGGAAAACGCAAGGTCCTTTTAGTGTATGTTTACATGGAAAATAATGGAAAGGCAGCACAGTGGAATTCAAAAATGCGTTTTGTGGAAATAACACAATGACGTTTCTCCTGTTTTGGAGTATCTGAGGCAGGAAGATCTGGAAAGGGGGGCGGGGAGCCGCAGCTCATTTGCATTTAAAGATACACACACAAAAACAGCATGTTTTTGCTTTCACCCAAAAGGGGGCATTTTGAGCATGATCTCTGGGGTATTTTAAGCTGAAAATTCACAGACACATTCTGGGGACTTGCTAATAAGGGCATAATAGGCCCCTAAGGTCCCTTAATCACTGCACAGATTATGAAGAATATGGAAATTTCTAGGAGTCAGCGGTCCACAACAGGCCGAAACCTTCCAAGGTATTAGCACAAAAACACACTCAGTAAAATTAAATATATATGTATCAAGATATCATTTGTCAATATTGCACCCATTATTCTCACTAGTTTATTTAAAGGCCCACTGAAGTGCCTTAAAGGGATAGTTCACCCAAAACTGAAAATTAGCCCATGATTTACTCACCCTCAAGTCATCCTAGGTGTATATGACATTCTTCTTTCAGACGAATACAATCTGAGTTATATTACAAAAGTCCGGGCTAATCCAAGCAGTAATAGTTGCTCTGTTTTTGAAGTCCATAAAAAAAGCATCTGTCCGTCATATAACTGCTCCACGCGGCTCTGGGGTGTTAATAAAGGCCTTCTGAAGCGAATCGACGCGATTGTGTAAGAAAAATATCTATATGTACAAATGTATAAAGTAAAGTTTCGGCCGACCGCCTTCTGTGTTCTATTTATGGAAAAATTGTTGAAAGGTGCTCTGCCGATCGAAAGACTAACGCGACCAGGTCCGCTCGTAATGACGTCACATACGCATCTTGAGTTTCACTTTCAACTTTCAACACTTTTCCACGGAAGGCGATCGGCTGGAACTTTACTTGATAATTATATTTTTCTTACAGAAACACATCGATTCGCTTCAGAAGGCCTTTATTAACACCCCGGAGCCGCGTGGAGCACGTTATTCAATGGACAGATGCACTTTTTATGGACTTCAAAAACAAAGCAACTATTATTGAAATTATAATGCTTGGATTAGCCTGGACTTTTGTAATATAACTCCGATTGTGTTCGTCTGAAAGAAGAATGTCATATACACCTAGGATGACTTGAGGGTGAGTAAATCATGGGCTAATTTTCATTTTTGGGTGAACAAACCCTTTAAACGCGCAGCATTATTCAATGTGTTGACATTTCCCCTGAAACGGCTCCAGCTGTTAGCAGCTCCTCCCCTTTTTTGAAACAGCCAATAGAGTTACGTTAATATCACAGTTTGACTAGAGCCTTTCTGTTTGGTAAAGTCAGAGTTTCCAACTAATCTTTAACCGTATCATCATCCATATCGCTTTAAAATACAGCTTTAAAATACATATGATCCGCGCTGCGCTCTCACATCTCTAGTCAACGGCTCTGCTCTAGAATATGTGTGTGCGCTGCTGCGGTGCGCGTGAAACTAACGTGAAACCAGACTTCATTCGCCTCAACTGAGAGCATATTTACACGGAATCGTTTCCTATCGCATGTATAGTGCGCTGTGTGCCATTCACCATGTAGAAATTAGTAAATGTGTGAACAGCTGACCGATTTCAGCTGCAGCTTCAGCGTCTATTTATAGTGTAGGGGGCGGCGCTTCAGATTCTAGAGAGCATTTGATTGGACAGAAGATGTGATGAGAAGGTGAAGTCTGCGATGATTTCATCAAAATCTGTGATTCGTTTTAACGGAAGTGAGAGACTGTAAGTTTTGAATGCTTATATCTCCTAAATGCGATTGTGTCATTGTTTTGGAACACCAGATTATTCATAACCTTAAAGCGTTAGTTCACCCAAAAATGAAAATTCTGTCATTAATGACTTACCCTCATGTCGTTCGACACCCGTCAGACCTCCGTTCATCTTCAGAACAGAAATGAAGATATTTTAGTTGAAATCTGATGGCTCTGAAAGGCCTCCATTGGCACAATGCACGGTTCACTCTCAAGACCCTTAAAAGCTAGTAAAGACGTCGTTACAAAGTCCATCTCACTACAGTGGCTCTACAATAACTTTATGAAGTGGCGAGAATAGTTTTTGTGCGCAAAAAAACCCCTAAATAACGACTTATTTAGTGATGACGATTTCAAAAAAAGGCCTCATGAAGCTTCGAAGCGTTATGAATCAGTGAGTCGATTCAGCAGTTTGGATCGCCAAATTTCAGCAGTTTGACACACGATCCGAATCATGATTCGACTCACTGATTCATAACGCTTCGAAGCTTCATGATGCCGTGTTTTGAAATCGTCATCACTAAATAAGTCGTTATTTAGGGTTTTTTTGCGCACAAAAACTATTCTCGCCGATTCAAAAAGTTATTGTAGAACCACTGTAGTGAGATGGACTTTGTAACGACGTCTTTAGTGTCTTTTAAGGGTCTTGAGAGTGAACCGTGCCATTGTGCCAATGGAGGCCTTTCAGAGCCATCAGATTTACACTAAAATATCTTCATTTGCATTCTGAAGATGAACGGAGGTCTTACGGGTGTCGAACGACATGAGGGTGAGGAATTAATGACAGAATTTTCATTTTTGGGCGAACTAACCCTTTAAGGCTAACATAGTCATACTAAAAGCTAAAAAACTTCCATTTTGATTTCAGTGGGCCTTTAAAGGGCTACTTCACCCCAAAAAAATTATTTCTGTCATTAATTACTCCCCCTCATGTCGTTCCAAACCCGTAAGACCTTTTAAGATATTTCTGATGAAATCCGAGAGGTCTCAGACCCCTCCATAGACAGCTAAATTAATTACATTGCTGTCTATGGAGGGGTCGGAGAGCTCTCGGATTTCATCCGAAATATCTTAATTTGTGTTCAGAAGATGAACGAAGGTCTAACGGATTTGGAACAACGTGAGGGTGAGGAATTAATGACAGGATTTTCATTTTTGGGTGAACTAACCCTTTAATATTTCCTGTACAACCATTCAATTGGTTTTCTATTATCTATTAGTCAATTATCGCCGTATAATCCATTTCAGATAAACACGTCTGACGGTCTCTTCCTGACTAAGTGGGTGGTTTTTGGCCAGAATAAGCACTTATGCATATTAATGCCATTTAAACATAACATATACAGTTTAACTGAGATACATGCACCCACACACCTCTTTTGTACAGCCTTTGCACCTCCCGATTGATCTCTGCATCAAGTCTTGTAAGCGATCTGCTTTGTCCCACTTGCGCAGATCAGACCTGCAGACTGCACACACAGGTTTCTGAGGCCGCAAACACTCCTGAAGGCAGCGGTCACAGAATCTGACCAGACCAAAGGGATATATTTCATTTAAAACAGTTATGTGAGATGCAAATATGCACATTTGGCTGACAACAAAACAACCCCACTTTCCAATAAGATACATGGCTCTGTATCACACTATGTATTTGTTAGTTGACAATGTACACTTGAAGGTTTCATCAACACCATTTTCCCCTATTTAAAGTAATACAACTAAACCATGAATCAAAATACTCTGTACTCGATGTATTTTAACAAGGTATTCTTCTTTACAGTTTATTTGTTATGGTTTTCAGTAATGTACGACCCTTAAAATGAATATAAAAGTACTTAAATTAAAACCTAATCAAGTGGAAAAGACCCCGTTTTGTGGGTGTTGTAGTGTGTTCACAATTAAGCGAGCACTACAACTCCCACAATCCCACACTGCAAAGTTTTCTACACAAGAAGCAAAACTGAAAGTAACCTATTTCTGTCTTCTAAAAAAAACTCTCATCACAGCTGCATTTATTGGTCATTATTCGGCACAATCATATTAAGTTTAAATGACGTGACATGGAGGCTGTGCGTCGGTTTTACGTGATAACGAAATGAACATTAAACATGTCAATCGAGAAGTTGCTGCTGTAAGACCTCATGGATACTCACGTATGTCCGCACTGTGTGGTCATCGGACAGATAAATATCTCCAGACACACAGGACATGTGAATTCTTTATCTTCAGCATCGTTCACATCAGTTTGAGGCACTGTTTTGAGCATTGCCATGTCTGCTGCGCTGTGTTTGTTCCGTGTTCTTGAACTCCAGTCCGGTGAGATTCACTGTCGGGATGGGAGGAGCGAAAACTCAGCTGATCTCATGCACACGCACGAGAAATTACATTATTACAGACTTATCTGACTAATGACAAAAAGCCTCGGAGGTTAACCAAATGAGTGAAAGGTGGCACATGTGTAGTGTGTGCGTGTGTCGTCTTTTAATCAAGAGTTGAGCGTGATATTGCTGCTAGTGGTCTCCGATTCATGAACGAATCAATTGAACCGGTTCTTTTAAATGATTCGGAAGGCGTGAATGTGAAAATCATGAATCACTCGACTGCGAGGTAGAACAGCTCCAGATCAGACAGTGTGTGGTATGGCAAGCCTGCTTGACTTTTATTCATTCATAGGATATGAATTCTTGATAACAATTACATTTTCACCAGTTAAAATGCTAATTCTTGATATCAACAATTCAATTTTCACTAAGATGCTAATTCTTGATATCAACAATTTAATTTCAACTAGTAAAAACTCTAATACTTGATATCAGTAATTGTATTTTCACTAGTTAAATGTCACCATAGGCTGCAATTCAAATTCAATTGTTGATATCAGTAATTGAATTCTCGATATCAACAATTCAATTCCTGATATCAACAAGGCAGCCTCTTTGCACTTGATGTAAATGGCATAACCAGTAAAACATTTTTTTTACAGTATGGGGAGGACCCACCCACATGTTTTTGAATTTTGACACCCATAAATTATTGAATCGATATAATTTCAGATCTAAAATGTCTTTCTTAGGCTAGTAACAGGGTCATTCCTACGGTGGCCCAGTGGTGCACAACACAACGCAATATAAAAAGCAAACATAGGTTCACAACACAACGAAAACAAGCCACAGCACATATAAATCAAGCCACAACCCAACGGAAACAAGCCACAACTCAATGAAAACAAGCCACAGCACAAATAAATCAAACCACAACACAACGGAAAAGCCCCAACACAAATACATCAAGCCACATCACAACCGAAACAAGCCACAACTCAACGAAAACAAGCCACAACACAACCGAAACAAGCCACAACTCAACGAAAAAGCCACAACACAAATACATCAAGCCACAACACAACCGAAACAAGCCACAACTGAACGAAAACAAGCCACAGCACAAATAAATCAAGCCACAACACAACGGAAAAGCCACAACACAAATACATCAAGCCACAACACAACGGAAAAGCCACAACACAAATACATCAAGCCACAACACAACGGAAAAGCCACAACACAAATACATCAAGCCACAACACAACGGAAAAGCCCCAACACAAATACATCAAGCCACATCACAACCGAAACAAGCCACAACTCAACGAAAAAGCCACAACACAAATACATCAAGCCACAACACAACCGAAACAAGCCACAACTCAACGAAAACAAGCCACAGCACAAATAAATCAAGCCACAACACAACGGAAAAGCCACAACACAACGGAAAAGCCACAACACAAATACATCAAGCCACAACACAACCGAGACAAGCCACAACTCAACGAAAACAAGCCACAGCACAAATAAATCAAGCCACAACACAACGGAAAAGCCACAACACAAATACATCAAGCCACAACACAACCGAAACAAGCCACAACTCAACGAAAACAAGCCACAGCACAAATAAATCAAGCCACAACACAACGGAAAAGCCACAACACAACGGAAAAGCCACAACACAACGGAAAAGCCACAACACAAATACATCAAGCCACAACACAACCGAGACAAGCCACAACTCAACGAAAACAAGCCACAGCAAAAATAAATCAAGCCACAACTCAACGAAAACAAGCCACAGCACAAATAAATCAAGCCACAACACAACGGAAAAGCCACAACACAAATACATCAAGCCACAACACAACCGAGACAAGCCACAACTCAACGAAAACAAGCCACAGCAAAAATAAATCAAGCCACAACTCAACGAAAACAAGCTACAGCACAAATAAATCAAGCCACAACACAACGGAAAAGCCACAACACAAATACATCAAGCCACAACACAACCGAAACAAGCCACAACTCAACGAAAACAAGCCACAGCACAACCGAATCAAGCCACAACACAACGGAAATGCTCCCGACCAGTCGGGGGCTCTCGAAGCGCGGTAAAGTTGCCACTGTTCTATACAATCGGCAATCTTACAAAGATATCAATACCACAATTAGTTTTAACAGTATGTTGGCTAACCATTGTTTATCGACATGAAATATTAATTCAAAATCACCTACAATCATTATAGCTGCATATTTATGCTCGAGAATGCTTTGACCCTATACCACGGCGCTAAGGAAACGTCTGCCAAATGGTTGAAACGTATATCAATTTTGATATATGTGATATATGAAACGTATATCAATAGTCTTCCACCCTGTTATACTCGTTTCCACCCTGTTAGATGAGACATTTTTTTTTAATAATTTGACAGCAACGTTAAATGTTTTGCATATTTATGTCTTATTTTGGGAGGTGAGAAGTATTAACAGCAAATACAGTATATGTTTTAGAATTTTTTTTGTATTATTATTTACCATCCTGTTGGCAAAAATGGGTACAAAAAGTACCTGATGTTCTTAATAATCAAGACATTCTATTCATCAATAATAGTTTTGTTATTGTTTCAAGAATAAAAAAAAAAAAAAAACATGACGGCATAAGGGACATATACTATCCAAGAAAATCTCCTTATTGTTTACATTATTAACATGTTGTGATAAATATGTCCCTAACAGGGGGGAATACCTTCACAGCCAGTGTCTGAAAAATCAATCTACCCATAATTATAATTTTTTTTAGTCCCTGAGCTTGACCAATATGTATTCCTAATAGTTAAACATGTCACTATTTTGGTAGAATGCTAAAAAAAATTAAAAACATGCGCTTTTTTCCCCAAAATTATGAAGCCAAAATGTTACAGGAATGACCCAGCAATCACATTCATTAATCACATGCACTAGTTAAAATCGAATTATTGATAGCAAAAATGAAAATTTGTACTAGTAGCAATTCAATTGTTGATATCACGAATAGACAGTTGCACTTGTAATTATTGATATAAAAAATAAAGGTTTTTACTTGTGAGAATTGTATTCAACAATTGAATTTTAATGGGAGCTGTGGTGACATTTCACTAGTGAAAATACAATCACGGATTAGCATTTTAACTAGTGAAAAAATGAATATCAGGAATTCATATCTGGGAATGAATAAAAGTAAAAATGGCTTGCCATAGTGTCGAACCTTTTTAGAGTGTAAACTGGTGGTTGAGAAAGGTAAACAACGTAACATTTGACAGAAAAAAAGCTCTCAAACGGATTGACCACAACTGCTTTATCACTAAATATTTATATTATTACAATCCTACGTTAACTGAAATCCACTCAGTGTTTGAGCAAACTTTACTAAAAGTACAAAAAAAAGAAGACGCTGAACGCAGCAGCGCAGGGACTTCTGGGAACTATTTTGAGCGGTGACTCCAATGAATCGAATCGTGTAGCCGAACCGACTCGCTGAATGAATTGGAGATTTGAACGCTAGTTCCATCTGCAGCCTGCAGCCTCGGGAGCGCGCAGAGGAGGCAGTGTGGCGCATGCGCAGTGCGGCGCTGGGGATTTCCAGCGGAACATGAAGGTAAGAGGCGCTGGATGATGGGGAGGAGGGCGGCTCATTAATGGTGCCCAGCACTACACGACACTGAACGGGCATGTTTACATTCACGTCTCGCTGTTATTGAGGTAATTAAAAAGTAATTGTAGGACGGTGTATGGTTAAATTATATGGTGTGTGGGTTTACAGGGCCCTGCAACTGCGCTAATGTTAGCAGTGGTGTGCTAACTGCATCTGATATCTGCCATAGATGGGGTTAAACGAGTTAGACTAGAGTAACGACTTCTGTAATGTCTATCCCTTTAATAAACACCAGTTAAGAGATCAGATCGGACTGTCTGGGGCTTTGACACATTCATTTACTAAGGAAACGAGACTCATTTTAGCTCTGTGGCTAACACACGTCACTGTTTGTCACTGTAGCAATGCAATGTAGGCAGAAATCATCATTTGGTCAAACTTCACTGTTCTCTGCTAACTCTGATTTGTTCAGGTGGGTTTTTTTCACCGTTTCTATGTTCAGTAAGATGTGATTTTATGATATCCTAATGCTGGTGATTAGATAGATAGATAGATAGATAGATAGATAGATAGATAGATAGATAGATAGATAGATAGATAGATAGATAGATAGATAGATAGATAGATAGATAGATAGTAAAGTGTGATGTTTAGTATATGCTTGAATGACCAGTTTTTGATGTGTGACTGTCAGTTGGCAGCCTAACCAATGAGCAATGAAGTCGTCAGTCCACATTCACTGCTAGAAACTGTATAAAATATGTATTATGCTTACAGCCTTACCAAACAAAATTCAGACACCTTCAACGTTTTCTCACATTATCACAGTTTATTCGCTATAGCTTAGAAAATGGTAATAAAATATGACGAAGTTCATCTTGATAATGTCAGATAACTTTGATAGAAAGGGATGTAATGGATTCCATATCAACCAATCAGCTGTTAAATGTAAGTACACAATTAGAAAATACCAATTTTGGTCAACCAATGACCAAGCAATGCTTCATTTAGTTCAGTCTGTTGTGTAAAAGGTTGCATTAGCTATTAAAGAAAAAACACTTCAGGAAAACATGGTCAGGTGTCTGAATCATTTTGTTCCCAACTTAAAAAAAAAAAAAAATCAATTTCACTGGTAGTCCACTGTAAAATATATCACAGTTAACTTTATTTTGCTCTCCTCACTTTCAGAAATGAACTATAGTGTTCTGGACCCACTAGTAAACAATTATATCTGGTGTCTGAATAATGTTTGATGTCAAAAGTCTAGTCCATTTTGCATTAATCCAGTTGTAAATTATATATTGGCAGTGTATATATTATGTTGCAAAAAAAAAAAAAGCTTTTTGTTTCCCAAATACATCCCTACATGTTAATGGCTGTTAGTGGAGGCGGATTCTTTTTGTACCCAAAATGGTGTCGTTATGCTGCGTTCACACCAAACACGAATTGAGCGTCAAAATCGCGTCTACCGCGTCTAGTTTCACGCGCGAACATTTTGAATGCATTCGCGCGTCTGCAGAGAATTGGACGCGCGTAGAAATCGAGCGTTTGAAGCGAAATTGACGCGCGTTCAAGGCACTCCAGGAGAAATATGTCATAAAACACCACTCTGCCTCTTTTCATTTTCATTAAAAATATATATTAAGCATTAATAGCCACACAAATGTGGTCCAGGCAACTCCTACATTATCTTCACTGCATGTATATTTAAATATCCTTAAAATATAAAGTTATTAAACTTCTCTTTGCCCTCAGTCAAAACGATTTGGCAGACAACAAATTATAGATTCATGAGAGCAAAGCTCGGCCGTTAGATCTACACAAAACGAACCAATACAGGACATCAGAGCCAGCGGCAAACATCAGAAGGACTGGCCGAGGAAAGGCTGCCTTCGCCGGGGTGATGAGCAGTGATTGCCCGGTGATTGCCTGGATCTCACAACTCCAAAAACACAAGATTATTTTTTTTAAATAGGCGCTCTCTTTATAAATAAACCACAGATTTGAGCTTTAAACAACTACATTCCTACCTGAAAACGTCTTAAAACTACATTTTGTGACACAATAGTACTGTTTTTAATTTATGCAGGGTTTCTCATACACGTCACTTTACCACGTGACAGCAGCGAGCAGCCTCCTGATTGGTTAACGCGGCGCGAATTGACGCCAAAGTTCAAATTTTTCAACTCGGGCGTCAGACGCGAATTCGCTTCAAATGCGTGAATGCACAAAAGCACCATTCGCGTGTAACGCGCGTATCGTGCAAGACACTCAATTCGCGTCCAATTCGCGCGAACGAAGCGGATTCGCGTCCTTCGCGCCGCGGGACCTCCAGACGCGCGTCAACGCGCCTTTCCATTGACTTAACATTGAAATCACTCGCGCCTGACACTCAATTCGCGTTTGGTGTGAACGCAGCATTATGGCGTCTTCCAGCAGGAGCTAATTTTCAAACATTTTACTCAGTTTAACCCACATTTAAATGACCCAAATAAACAAATGTCCATTCACAAAAGCTCAAAAATCTTTATAAAAAATAGATTCCATCTAGGCCTGACTAGGTGTGTAACGATACACTCATGTCACGATTCGATACAAATCGCGATACTGAACTCACAATATGATACTATCGTGATATTTTAAACCGACAAAAATACGTTAAAAAAAAAATTATAATTAAAATAATAATTATTATTTTATTATCAGGATCCACAAATATTCCCCTGCATCATTATATTCAACATTATATAATGTTGCTGAAACTCTGTAAACTTACTTTTTTCTTACTTACTTACTTCTCATGCATTACTTACCAATTTCGGTAATCGGTACCACAGCTAAATGTTTTTAAAAAAATGTATTTACCTATTTAAAAAAAATATATATTAGATTTATTATTTATGGTGATAATCATTTTAAGTAAATAATACATAAACATTTAAAGGCTGTTTAAAAGTAAACATTGTTTATACAAAAAGATCAAGTGAAAAATAATCAACCATCTAAGCATAATTATTATTATTAGTAGAGACAAATTATTATTACATAGAGCCGGCGCTAAATCTACTGTAGACTACAACAGTAACCTAATATATTCTGGCAAAATTTTTTTTTTTTTTAAACAGAACTTTTATTTTGATGGGTTGCCGTGAAGACATTTGAGTGTCTGTGTTCATGATATGACAGTTTTCTCAAATAAAAAGGGTAAATTCTCATGACGTGATGGTTTATGCGTTCATGTCCTCATATAGTGACACACAGCAGAGACTACAAAGACAGCGAGGGAGTGTCGTGTGTGTGTGTGTGTGTGTGTGTGTGTGTGTGTGTGTGTGTGTGTGTGTGTGTGTGTGTGTGTGTGTGTGTGTGTGTGTGTGTGTGTGTGTGTGTGTGTGTGTGTGTGTGTGTGTGTGTGTGTGTGTGTGTGTGTGTGTGTGTGTGTGTGTGTGTGTGTGTGTGTGTGTGTGTGTGTGTGTGTGTGTGTGTGTTTTGAACTGCTCAGTCTTTAATGTTATGAGACGGTGATTTTTATCAGGAAATTTTGATGGATCAACACAAGTTTTAGCACAGGCACATTTAAGTAATCTTTCATAGAATTGTACTAATTTTGTGCATGTACTTTTTTGTGTGTCAAAGTTGAATTTTATAAAATATTTCTTTTCATTATGTTGTATTTATGATATGTGACCCTGGACAACAAAACCAGTCATAAGAGTCTTTTTTTTTTTCTTTTAGGAGATTTATACATCATAAATAATCTTTCCACTGATGTATGGTTTGTTAGGATAGGAAACATTTTTAAATCTGGAATTTGAGGGTGCAAAAAAAGTAAATATTGTGAAAATCACCTTTAATGAAGCTACCAAATGAAGTCCTTAGCAAGGTATTACTACTAATAATATATTTTTTATATATATTCAGGGCTCAACATTAAGCCTGTTCACACGCTTGTCCTTCGGACAAATAAATCTGTCATTCACTTGTCCGAGTAAAACATTTGCTTGTCCGGATTTTTTTTGTAAATATAATCTATTCTGAAGCAATATTCTCAGCCGTGTTTAATCAGCTTTGACATATTTAAATATGCATATTTTTCATATTTGTACCTTTTTATAAAGGGCATTTTTCCATAATCTTATTAAATATAGGGTATGCTTCGGCTTTTTATATTCTTAAATTTGATCAATAAATTAAATTAGAATAAGACACCAATCAAATTAAATCATTTACACTGAAAAATTACAACTGCATTAAATAATGTTATGAGATTATTTTAAATATTTTTGAATATACAAATAAGAAATGTTGGAAAGATGAAACTAAACCACCAGTAGGTGGCAGCATGTGACTGTCTGAATGAGCGAATCATTGAGTCGATTCAGTGAAACGGCTGATTCATTCAAGAATTTGGCGGTCGTTTACGAACAGGTCATTGAATCTTTGATTCAACCGATTCTTTAAACCGCTGAATCATTCACTAACACACACTGATGTTGTGATATTTGTTTGGAACTATTTTCGCTGCTGAAATAGAACAAAAACAGTCCATATTACATCTACAATGTAAGTGACTTAATGTTAAATTGTTTATGGAACTGGCGTATGAAATCAGCCTCATGTTCAGTCGTGATGGTATTCAGGAAAACAACACTCTTGTTAGTGTAATGTTGCTTAACTGTATCATATGTTATAAATATAAAAACTGCACAATTTTAACCGTGTATGTTAACTGAGTTTCTGTGTGTGAGCGGCGCTCATTTGTTTTCGTTTTTTTTCCTCGTGAGGCGGCGCGAGCCTCAACAGCTCAAGCTTGTCAGTTGGTTTTATATTATTATCCACTATCGATCTCCACTTACACTGATGAATGCAGAATCATTATTGCACTTTGGTGATTCCATAGTTATTTTTTGTTTTGACGTTTTAACCAGGATACTTGTCCGTCGGGCAAGTAAAATTGTTTTTCACTTACCCCTTCAAAAAATCCACTTTTCCCGGACAAGCGTTAAGTCAAGCTCTGATATTTACGGTAGGAAATGTACAAAATATCTTCATGGAACATGATCTTTACTTAATATCCTAATGACTTTTGGCATAAAAGAAGAATGGGTAATTTTGACCAATACAATGTGTTTTTGGCTATCGCCACAAATATACCCGTGAGACGCAGGTCTGGTTTTGTGCTCCAGGGTCACATATTCCCCCGGTTTCACAGACAATGCTTAAGCTAATCCTAGACTAAAATGCATGTTTGAGCTATTTTAACTGAAAGAATCTTGCACTGACAAATCTTAAAATATGTCAGTGGCATTGTTTTGTCTCAAGATGCACACCAATAATGTTTTTTTCTTGGGCACGTTTATAAAAGTTACTTAAATGTCCTAATTGAACTAAGGCCTAATCCTGGCTTAGTCTAAGCCCTGACTGTGAAACCGGGCCTATGGCAATAAACTCAAATACTAAAACTAAGGCAAGCCCCCACTTATTACACTGAGTGGTGTTATTCAAACACTTGTTCTTCTCTCATTGCAGGACATGGTGTTTTTTAATGAGTGCTCCTCTCTGCAAGCCCTGACCTTCAACCTACTGCAGGGGGGAGACCTGACAGTGAGGGCTTAAAAAGGTGAGGAGACTCCATTCAGCCCCCAGTCCAACCACCTTCTCATGCCATGTTGCTTCTTTTGAGGTGTTTTGGCTAAAGAGGCACCCAGAGATGCCTATAATGGTAGGAAAGAGCCCTGGGCAAGGTGTATGCCCAAATTAAACTGAGCACATCTTCGCTTTCATTATTCCATATCCCTCCTTTGGATGATCGCAGCTTGCTGATTTTCCCCACCACACTGCACCGCTGTCCCAGGTCTTTCGGTGTCTAGGGGGAGAGAGGCCTTGAGATGGCAAGGGGGCCCATTTAAAGAAAGGTTAAGAAAGGAGGTTGCAAGCTTCGCAGCCCACTGCCACCAATGGATGCCAAGTTGCGAGAAGATCTGTTCCGCAGGTATGTGGCATCTCTGGAGAATCGTCTTGAGGAGGGAACCGGCGAAGGAGGAGGAGATAAGCAAGGGGCTAAGACCGAGGAGGCACTGATTTCTACTGCAACAGCACTGCTAGGCTCATACCAGCCTGATCCGGGGCAGCGCTTCCGCATGATTCGGTTCTATGACATAGCTGAGAACTCACTGAGAACTCAGAGAGGCGCAAACTTGCGTACTTTGGAGACAGCCTTTGCAACGCTGGAAACCATCTGTACCAACTTGCTGCTCTTTCCGTGGAAGAAGGAGTTCCGTTGCATTAAGGTGAGTCAAGAGATTAAAGGGTTAGTTCACCCAAAAATGAAAATAATCCCATGATTTACTCACCCTCAACTCATCCTAGGTGGATATGACCATAGCAGACCTGCCAACATGTACGCATTTTTCGTACTCGGCACGCATTTTGACCCTTTGGTACGCTTGTACGATTCGCTGCTCTCTATGTACGCATTTTGTTTCATCTCGCATTTCGCCGGTTTCAGTGCAGTCTATGACGTTGACTCTGCTGCTGAGCCACAGCGTGAAAGTGGAGTGAAAAGCTTTCGGCCAATCAGAGCGCTTCATTTTAACCCTCCGCTTACATGCCCGCCCCTCCTATGCAAATGCTTCGAGCCCGCGCCGCGCGCGTTCGTTTCATTTCAGTCAGTGCTTCAAGCAAGCTAGGCAGGCCGGAAAACTGCAGCGTGCATGCCATGGCTGAACCGCCTCACAGAGATGCGCTGTTGGCGGTTACAGCCGCGGATGACTTGACGAAAAAATATATTTTAAATTTGGGCGAGTGGCGGTTGAACCAATCAAATGGAAAAAAATATATATGCATTCTTAAATATTGTTACAGTGCACTAAGCAAACCTGCAAGCTATGAGCCCAGCTGTCAGTATGGAGGCCTAGGCTAAGTTACTTCTCGTAGATATTTTAAAACAGCCAGTCGTTGTAGCCTACCACTCGGGGAATAGGCATTTAAACAGACAGATTATGGAGTGATATAAAAATGGCATCGGGCAATGGCAGCGCGAGATGTTCAGAAGAACACAAGAGCTAAACTTCTACAAGCTCAATAACATCCACAGCAACAAAAAAAAGGTAAAAAAGTAGTCGAAAAACTTTGCCCATCGTTTTATTAGCAGATGTGCAAGGCAAGCGGGCAAGTTTTGGGGTTGTTATGGATAATTAAAATGTGAACATGCACGTTGCACAGTTGTGCGGTTGACTTTCAGCGAATTTTAGTGAATGAATAGAGTTGGCGTTTCTGTAATATCAAATCTCCATAATTCTTTTCTTGTATGATTTTGTTTGACCTGCTGGTATAAAATGAATTAACGTAACGGTTGTGTTGTGTTGCGTCGCGTCTTGCCACATTCAATGTAGAAAGCATTGCTTTCGTTTGAGGGTGCTTAACTCGCACCAGTAGACAAAAAGTTACCTGATTGTGACAGATGGTCGAATTCACATGACACATTATAAATTAGCATTATAGTCTGCCATAGCCTACGCTACAGTATAAAAAAGACAAAGCCCTCTGATGCAGGGAAGATGGAAAATGTGGATAAAGACAGGTAAAGTGATGTAATGAATGAACAGTTTATCTAATTGCATAGTATTAAGATACTAGTAAATGAATGGCCGTTATTTTTACCTTAAACTTTATGCTAACAATTGTGCTGGGTTGTCTAGAGAGGCACCAGACAGTGTGACTTTGCCTTAATCTTGTCAGATTTTTTTAAACGCATGGAATATCAGTTTTTTTATTAATGTTTTTACTCTACAGTTGTGTAGTTGTGTTAAATTATATACATTTTTATTTATTAATTAAAATTCATATTTAATTTGATTAAATATTAAATTAAATGTACATGTAAATTAGTAATAAAATGTTGCTATTATATAAATAGACTATTATGTCAAATTCAAATAAAATATCTACTACTCATTTTCATTCATTGTGAAAATATGAAATGTGCCATAGTTTAGTGGAAGATTGCTGCCATCTACTGGAAAACAAACACTTTTGCTATTGAATACGGTAGTTTGGGTCGGGCGGGGGGGACGCGTACCCACCAGATTTCGTCATGAGTCCTTTTGTACCCACCACTTTTTTTTTTTTTTAAACCTCGAGTTCAATTTTGCGGTGAAGCATTGCTGACACACACATATTATTTTTTCCACTCAATTCATAGCTGTCAACCCTCCCGTTTTTTCCGGGTTTCTCACGTATTTTAGCTCTTTTCCCGCTGTCTTCCCGTTTTAGTATTTTCCCGTAAAATATCCCGTATTTTTACTTTGTTTGCGCGCGCCGTTGCGATCTGCCTGCCTCATCTTGTCAAAAATGCCTTTTTACTGTGATGGTGGTGATAATAGGCTAAACGTTTAAACGATGCTTTAAGTGTTTTTTTATGGATTTAATAAGCAAGACAAGTCAAGTGTTGATTTCAGAGGCTAAAGTGTTGGGTTAACTCACTGTCGGCCGCTGGCCGCTTGGTCGTCACTTTAAAAAGCAAAAACTTTAGTTTAACAAACATTAAATGCTTTAAACATTTTTCTAAATTAACTTAATAAAGAAACAAAACTAAATATATCTACTTTGACATTAAAAACAAAACTGAACTATTTTAATGGCTGTAACTAATGTGTAATAGGGAGGATAAAAAAAACACGGGCTCCATAATACTCTGATAATGAAGTGGTAAAAAAAATTGCAAAAATGAAAAATATTAAAGAATTCGCGGGGCGCTTTCGTCAGCATGAGTAAGATAGGCTATAAGACCCGCAATATGTCTCTCATCTGACATTTTTATTTATTTACATTAGTAAGCTGCAGGACATAGTCTTTCAAAACATGACCTGCGCGAAAGAGAAAAAAAAATGTACCCAGCACTTCTGAAAATGCACTTCTGAATGCGTCTCTGTCCCCAGCACATTTCAAACCAAACTGACGCCCATGGATATGACATCATGACTTCTTTCAGACGAATACAATCAGAGATATATTAATAAATGTCCTGGCTCTTCCAAGCTTTATACTGGCAGAGAATATAGCCCAAAAAGTGCATCCATCATCATAAACGTCCTCCACACGGCTCCGGGGGGTTAATAAAGACCTTCTGAAGCAAAGTGATGCGTTTGTATAAGAAAAGTAGTTCTATTTCAGTGTTTCCCCTAGAATTTTTTCCAGCAGCGGTGCTGTTACGTGCCGGTGGTTTGTTACCAAGCCGCGCGTCGGGGGGTTCGGGGGCGTGCACCTCCGAAAAAAAACAACCTTAAACCATGATTTCTGGCAAGTTTTGTGGATAGAAATAGACATTTTGAACATTAAAATCCAAATTAAGCTTTTTATTAGTTTAAAAGGTGACTAGCTTCTAGCCTATTTTACTTCAATAACCTCCAGGGACGTGCAAAAAGTTCCTAAGGGGCAAGGGCTCAAATGTAAGAAAGGGGCAATATGTAAAAATAAAAAATAAAAAAAGTGTTTGGATACTATTTTATGTTTTTGCAAAAAGTCTCATGCTTATCAAGCCTGCATTTATTTAATCAAAAATACCGAGAAAAAAAGGCATCATGAAGCTTCGAAGCGTTATGAATCAGTGAGTCGAATCAGCAGTTTGAATCGCCAAATTTCAGCAGTTTGACACGCGATCCGAATCATGAATCGACTCACTGATTCATAACGCTTCGAAGCTTCATGATGCCTTGTTTTGAAATCGTCATCACTATATAAGTCGTTATTCAGGGTTTTTTTGCGCACAAAAACTATTCTCGCCGATTCATAGTTATTGTAGAACCACTGTAGTGAGATGGACTTTGTAACGACGTCTTTAGTACCTTTTAAGGGTCTTGAGAGTGAACCGTGCATTGAGCCAATGGAGGCCTTTCAGAGCCATCAGATTTCAACTAAAATATCTTCATTTGTGTTCTGAAGATGAACGGAGGTCTTACGGGTGTCGAACGACATGAGGGTAAGTAATTAATGACAGAATTTTCATTTTTGGGTGAACTAACCCTTTAAAACCTTACATTTTCTTGTTTGTTTATGTGAAAAAATATGAGACGGTCATAATTCTCTTTGACAGCTTAATGACTTCTCTTTCACTCTTCCAGACCTTCACAGGGCCATACGTGTACCAGTTGCAGTCAGTGATATGCGATGCGGACCTGCGTTCACTTCTGCGTTCCATGGGCTATTCAAGAGACCAGGAATTGCAGTACCACGTCAGGGACCATCCAGGCGGAGCCTCCCACCTTCGACAGCTTTCCTTTGAGATGCTTCTCGCCCAGGCAGAATGCCGTCTACTCGGCGAAGTGGTGTCCATGTCTCGGGGTTTTGCCTCGGAGCTGGATGCCGTGGAGGTGAGGAGGAGCACCAGAGAAGATGCAGCAGGGTGTGGCGACGCCCTCCGCCGCCGAGACGGTCTTACAGGAGACTTGTCCCGCCTGTCGGTGCGGCCAATGGATATCGACCGTGCCCACCTAAGGCGAAGCGGGCGGCCGTCCAAGTCGGTGGATGTAACGGACAGTGCAGGACACTGGCACCAAGCCAGCAAGCCAGTGTTAAAGGCTTCACTCAGCCTCCGCAAAGAGCCATTGTTTGTTGACACGGAGGAAGACATGAAGGATGAAATCATCCGACCGAGCCCCTCGCTTTACCCTGTGGCGGCACCGCCCTCTTACAGCCCAGTGGCTGACTTCTTTCCCATTCAGTCGCCGCCGTCTGAGCCATACTCCTACCACTTGTCTTCCCTGGATGAGGTGGACTTGTACACTGAGAGGGGTTTGGGTGGCCACCAGACGCCCTCTAGACCACCGAGCCGGGAGCCTCGGGAATCCCGGGACAGTTGGGTTCTGAAGGGGCACATGATGAAGTGCCAGGGGTGCGGCTTGGGCTGCCCGTCACTCTCCTCTTGCCAGAGGTGCGACATGATCTTGTGTTCATCCTGCCACGCGGTGGAACCGTCGCCTTGTTGCGGCTTCCAGGATTACGCTAAAACTTCCCGCCCTCTGGATGGCTACATGCCCATCAAGGAGAAGTTGTCCGTCTACTCCAACGCCCACTCGCACACTCACCCTCACCCTCATCCACTTCCCCACGCTCAGTCCCACTCGCTGTTGCTGGACAAAGCTGTGATGAGCGCCAAGCTGTTTCCCAGTAAACCCATGGGTTCGGGCTCTAGTCCGGCGGTGGGCTCCGGTGGGGTGGAGCGGCTGAGCGTGGGCTCCCGCTGTGGCTTTTGCAACAAGCCAGGGGCGTCTCACACCTGTGTGAACTGCTCCAAGGTGTCATGTGACATGTGCATGAGCCTTTACGGCAGTGATGTGTGCACCCGCAAAAGTCCTCATCATAACTTTGTGCCCAATCATCAACTCAATTTCAAATCCAGCACCATATCCCACCTCGTATATCGATAGACCAGGAACAAATCGTCGTGCACTACACCTCTATTGCTCCTTTTATCCCTACTTCTTTCACCCTTGATTTGTTTCGTATTTATTTATTTAACTCTTCCTGCTTCCTTTCTCAGTTGGCAATGATTTGTTTTCCGTCATGTGATGTTGCCGTGCATTTCCTGTTCCTCAGTAGCTCTACTTTATTAACGACAAAAAAGGTGTTTGAAATCCATTCAGTATCAATGTTTGTTAACTTTAAAATAACCATGCAGCGTGAACTGTGAAAGATTAGCCGAGGCTTCACCCTAGAATTGACTCGAGTAAGTTGGAACTTCTCAAACTTGAACAAATGATTAAAAAAAAAAAAAGTTACACTGGACGTAAATAGTATATATTTTGAATTGTGAAGCTATAGATCTATGTAAGACTTTTCCAGTTGAATGGGGTTTCAGTTGTGAGTTTGTTTCAGAACTTCTAGTTGCTGTTCAGTCACTATATTGAGTCCTCTGACAGGAAATGCCTTGTGGGTTTACCCCTATGAAGTCAGCCTACGCTGTTCAAAAATGCTGCTGTTGAAAGTAAAACCAGGAGGGGGCGCTCCTGGCCTCCACATGTTTTGCAAGTACCATGAATCTCTTCTTGGTCAACTTCATGCACATTCTGTATGATTATGTCTGTGTATATTTTTTCTCTCCCTCTGTCCAGGTTTCCTTTACATTATTGTAACCTGTTAAGATTTGAATTAATTGAAATGGACAGTAATTTAATATTTTGCTACGCTGACTGTCGTTAGAAACAGTTTAACGTTTGTGTTATTTTTGTTAATGAAATTTATGATGGTGTGTACACGTAACATGACAAACAAGTATTACTACTGGGTGAATGCCACAAAGGATTGTATGGGTCATATTTCACCTCAAAATCCAAATTATAAGATGCTTTGAGAAAATAAGACTCTTAAGAGTATTGAAAATCATCCTTAATGGCCCAGAATGATTTATTATTTCATTAAAATAAGCATAAACTAAGTTCTGTACAACAAATACTACTGTTTTTGTTTTGTTTTGTACAGTAGTACTTTACAAATGTTATCACATCACAGTTATGTGAAATAGTGTATTTTACAGGGAATTGTACTTAACTGTTAAGAAATCGGCCAACATAGACTTTATTTTCATAGACTTCTTATTTCTTCCGGTGTTTTGTTTTTTATTCTGGAGTAAAATATGACTTGGACATGTTTTTGTGAAATTCACCCTATTAAAGACATTTCTAGGCATCATATGTGACCCTGGAGCACAAAACCAGTCCTGCGTCTCACGGGTATATTTGTGGCGATAGCCAACAATTCATTGTATGGGTCAAAATGATCCATTTTTCTTTTATGCCAAAAATCATTAGGGTATTAAGATCATGTTCCATGAAGATATTTTGTAAAATTCCTACCGTAAATATGATCAAAAATGTATTATTATTAGTAATATGCCTTGCTAAGTTCTTAATTTAGACAACTTTTAAAGGCAATTTTTTCAATATTTAGATATTTTTGCACCCTCAGATTCCAGATTTTCAAATAGTTGTGTATCGGCCAAATATTGTCCCATCCTAACAAAGCTTATTTATTCAGCTTTCATGTGATGTATAGATCTCAATTTCAAAAAAGTAACCCTTATGACTGGTTTTGAGGTCCAGGTTCACATATTAGCACAATTTTAGAAAGTTGGCCTGATTTATATTATCCCATGAAGATGACACTAATATATATATAACAGTCGAGCCCAACATTATTCATACCCTTGGTAAATATGAGCAAAGAAGGCTGTGAAAAGAAATCTGCGTTGTTAATCCTTTTGTTTAAAGCTACACTGTGTGATATTTTCCCCCATCTAGCGGTGGAAAGGTATATGACCATCCAGTGAATATTAGTTTCTGTTCCTCTCAATTCCGATTTCGTTTTAACTCCTACGGTGGCCGATTTAGTCCAAGATTAACATGGCTTCCAGTTCGACCTCGTCCACATTCGACACGGTGCCATCGAGTGTTAAAACGCCAAAGGCGAAGCTTGAATTTACGGGTATGTCCCTCTTTGGCTGATGTACTTTCACGATGGAGGGGCAACATGGCGACCCGCATTCAAACCCCTCACCCGTGTGTATTTTCAATAAACTTACGAGTACTTTATTACTTGAAAGAAGTAAATATACATTAATGAGCACATTTTTGAAAGAACTAAGTGTTTTTAGCTAAGAACAAACTATAAAAGTTACACAGTGTAGCTTTAAAAAATGTTATACATTCTAACCTTTCATTGGAGAATAAGAATTTTAAATGGGGGGAAAATCTTATTATGAAATAAATGCTTTTCTCTAATACACATTACTCACAATTAATCATACCCTTTAATTCAATACTTTCTGCAACGCAGCAAAAAAAAAAAAGATTAACGCAGATTTACTTTCACAGCCTTCTTTTGGTCATATTTACCAAGGGTATGAATAATTTCGTGCTTGACTGTAAATATAAATCTTTTTTTTTCCTGCAGCTTCTACTGTTGTTTTGGTTGAATTTTGTGTGCCGTACAGGCAGAACAAATTCAACAGAACAAAGTCAGTACGTCATTCTGGATGCATATCTTTAATTTCAGAGACCTTTCAGCCTGCTCTCCTCGCTGCCTTAGGTAACCTAAAGGCTGCACATAATGCAGGACTTGACGCTTAATGTCTGTACGCACTCCGCAGCATAAAGCGAGGGCCAAAAAAACTCGTCAGGGAAACAGAAACTAGCACAAGACATGAAGATGGCATGTTCTCAACTTAACTATGTGTTTTTGACTCTCTGTTGAATGAAACTCTGCCGCCTCCTGCAAATTCTGCAGTGGTTTCCAGTACAATACAGCAGCCAAGACTTTTTGACACCCAAATGACAGCATGATTTACCAGTAAAACTGCTATGTGCCAAACACCCACAGGCTGTGAAGGTAGAACCGGACCTTACTGCTTATCTGCACGGTATCTGAGCCATTTGAAAGTGTTTTAACCTTGGGTGATAGATGACACTTTTTCCTCACACACAAGTCAATTCTCATCTTAACCTGTGTTTGTGTGATTTTCACTGGAGATGAACTGATTGTGATAAGTGAATTGACCCTGACATCCACACACACACACACACACTCGTACTCCTCTGCTCCTTGTTTTCCAGCTGTTCATGAAGCATTATTCAGACATCTGCAGAGGTCAGATCTCTCTCTGGCAAACAGGTTTTATCTTCAACGGAGGTGTGGCGTGGCGGGTCAGGGGGTGAGGAGTTTGCCAAAATGGTTGTCAGTAAAAGTATAATCCTATAATTATATAAATTAATTAAAGCGATGATTTTATAAAATAATTTCAAAAATAAAGTTCTACAAAAAAGCGCTGCCTTTGGTGTTTGAGTTTTGGATAAAACAAGCTTAAATTCACAGGATTTTTCAGTAAATAAGTGCTTTCAACACAACTTTGCAAAAAACAACATTAAACCATATTGCTCAACGATTTACACTCTCAAGACCCTTAAAAGGTACTAAAGACGTCGTTACAAAGTCCATCTCACTACAGTGGTTCTACAATAACTTTATAAAGCGACGAGAATATTTTTTGTGCGCAAAAAACCCCTAAATAACGACTTATATAGTGATGACGATTTCAAAACACGGCATCATGAAGCTTCGATGCGTTATGAATCAGTGAGTCGAATGATGATTCGGATCGCGTGTCAAACTGCTGAAATTTGACGATCCAAACTGCTGAATCGACTCACTGATTAATAACGCTTCGAAGCTTCATAAGGCCGTGTTTTGAAATCGTCATCACTATATAAGTCGTTATTTAGGATTTTTTTTGCGCACAAAAACTATTCTCGCTAAGTTATTGTAGAACCACTGTAGTGAGATGGACTTTGTAACGACGTCTTTAGTACCTTTTAAGGGTCTTGAGAGTGAACCGTGCATTGTGTCAATGGAGGCCTTTCAGAGCCATCAGATTTCAACTAAAATATCTTCATTTGTGTCTGAAGATGAACGGAGGTCTTACGGGTGTCGAACGACATGAGGGTAAGTAATTAATGACAGAATTTTCATTTTTGGGTGAACTAACCCTTTAAAAATCTCTTAGAAAGTCTTGAAACAATGGCATTCATATTTAAATCTAAACAAAATATACACATTTGTAGCTTAATGTGTCTTAAAATTATTACAGAATTCATATTCCTCTCATACGGGAAGACATTTTCAGCATATAATTCAAAGGTTACATATTTAATTTTTTTTAACAAGTGCTACACTGTAAACCCGAATAAGTTCCCAGAACTCAAAAAAAATTGAGGCAATCGATTGCCTCAAATTTTTTAAGTTGGATAACTTAAAAGTCACAATTTTCCAGAACTTAAAAGGTTGGATTACCTGCTTCTTGTACCTTTTGATAACAGTTAAATTAAAGTGCTCATTTAGCTCAACTCAAATATTTGCAGTTAATATGACTTACAGTTTTCTGTTAAGGCAACTCAATTATTTTCAGTTATTATAACAAAGTTTTGAGTTTTCACAGAACTTTACAAAATAAGTACACAACCATTTTATGTTAACAAAACTCAATTTTTATTGCTTTGTGTTGTCATTGTTTTAAGCACACGTTAGTCAAACATGTTGTTTGTTTACTTAAAAACATGTGACTCAAACTTAAAATTTTGAGGCAATTGATATCCAGCACGGTTTTAATCAGAAAAGCTGAATAAGTTATAAAATAGATTGTATGTTAAGTACTTTGATCACCTGTGAGATTTACTCACACACTGACATCAAGAATCAGCCTATGAATCTCAACCATGGTGACACGCTTCATGCCGCAATGCATTATGGGAGTTTTGCATGATGCACCCAGAATGCATTGCGGCATGAATCATGTCACCATTGTTGAGATTCATAGGCTGATTCTTGATGTATGTGTGTGAGTCAGTCTCGCAGGAGTTAGAAGTGCTTATTGTGTGATGTGTTAAACCGGAGAACAAAACTTATGTACACGTTTTAAAAATCGTTTAGTTTATAGGCTACATTAAACTGATGACAATAAAAATACTATAAATAAATAAAATAAATACATTTTGTCTTCCACTAACGCATTTCAGTTTGCCCCAATTAAATTGTTTTAATAGGCCATGGTTGTAATTTATTTGTTAAGATGGATTTTACTTATTTGGTTAAGCACTTTGAGATTTTATTGTATTTTAGCATGTGCTATATAAATTAAGTTTATTTTTAAATCATCTCTATTTGAAACAACAGAAATAACAGGACTTCATCATTCTTAGCATGTAATTACTTAATTCTATTAAAGGGTTAGTTCACCCAAAAATGAAAATTCTGTCATTAATTACTCACCCTTATGTCGTTCGAGACCCGTAAGACCTCCGTTCATATTCGGAACACAAATGAAGATATTTTAGTTGAAAGCTGAGGCTGAGAAAGGCTTCAGATAGGCCTCCATTGGCATTCAGTACATTTACACTCACAAGACCGATAAAAGGCACTTAAAATGTCGTTACAAAGTCCATCTCACCACAGTGACTCTACAATAATCTTACGATGCGACGACAATAGTTTTTGTGCGCAAAAAAAATCAAAATAACACCTTTATCCAGCTTGTTATTGCCTTCCGCGTGTGCCTCCACGACGCATGCGCGAGAATATGACGTAGCGCCGGGGTTTGGGAATCCATGAAATGCACACTCTAACCCCATTTTGAGCACTACGCCGAGACCTAATCCAACAGCTGAGATACGCCCGTCTTCCTCTGATTGTAAACAAATCTCTTCTGGGTCATGTGTCCGAACGCCGGATCTGCGTCATATTCTCGCGCATGCGTCGTGGAGGCACACACGGAAGGCAGTAACAAGTTGGAAAAAGGTGTTATTTTGATTTTTTTTGCGCACAAAAACTATTGTCGTCGCATCATAAGATTATTGTAGAGTCACTGTGGTGAGATGGACTTTGTAACGACGTTTTAAGTGCCTTTTATGGGTCTTGGGAGTATAAGTGTACTGAATGCCAATGGAGGCCTGTCTGAAGCCTTTCTCAGCCATCAGCTTTCAACAAAAATATCTTCATTTGTGTTCCGAAAATGAACGGAGGTCTTACGGGTGTCGAACGACATGAGGGTGAGTAATTAATGACAGAATTTTCATTTTTGGGTGAACTAACCCTTTAAGTTGTACTTAATTTATGTTTTTAAGTTATGTTTATTTATTCACAAAAAAGTTCAATTTTAATCAAAAAATATTAGTTGAAATTACTCAAAAGGAAGACCATGTTACACCAACTTGAAATAATTAAGTTAGTAGAACTTTTTCTAAAACTTTGAGTATACACTACTTAATCTATTTAATTAACATGAACATTCGGGTTTACAGTGTATAGGCGAAGCTTGACCGCGCGCCTCATAGGCACGAGCAGTAGCATCCCAATGTGACATTGTTTGGTGGCGGCAGAACCTCTGTTACGGCCCCCATGGCAAACAAACAGTTGCTCTGACTTACGCCACTGGCTAGTGCGGTGGACGTAGGCCTGAAGAGCATGGACTGGACACAGTTTATGAAGTTTCTCCTGATCCGGCGTTGTGAACGGCAGAGGGCAGAAGGTTTCAAGAGTGACAGAATGTACAGTCGAGAAAGGAACCTTAGGCAGGTAGTCAGGGTGGGGATGCAAAATCACTTTCACCAAACTTGGGGCAAAGTCTAAGCAGGATGGCGATATTGACAGGGCCTGCATGTCCCCAATTCTTTGTTTAAGAATTAACTAAGTTATAGCCATAATAAAAAACATCTTTAGAGTCAGAAGTTTGTCAGACGCTGAATCTAGTGGTTCAAAGGGGGTCTCAACCAGACCCTCGAGGGCTAAAAAAGTCCCATGGAGGGATCTTGGCTCTTAATGGAGGCCACAACTGCTTGGCACAACAAAGTGAGGAGGCAGAGGATGCCTCCCAAGCGGCACCCCATCCACCAGGGCGTGGCAAGCCAAAAGAGCGGCCACATAAACCCTGAGAGTGGAGGGGCAAGTTCCTGTTGACAATTCCTAGCAGAGAGTTGTAGCCAAAAGAAAAAACAATTCTAAGGGTCAGAAGTCTGTCAGACGCTGACTCTAATGGTTCAAAGGGGGTCTCAACCAGACCCTCGAGGACTAAAGCTAAGTCCCATGAAGGGATCTTGGTTCTAACAGGTGGCCTCAACCGCCTACCCCATGAATGAAGCGAGCGAGTCTCTGTCTGGACATTAAATCTGCACCCACATTCAACCGCCCTTGAATGTACACTGCTCGAGTGACAGGAACTTGTTCTGAGCCCAGAGAAAAATCTGTCTCGCTATTCTGATAGCGTGAGCACAGACCCCCCCCTGGTGATTATATATGAGACTGTACTGTACTGTCAGCTGTACTGTCCACCTGCACTAGGACATGACAGCCCCTCATTTGGGGGAGAATGTATTTCAGGGCCAGAAATACAGCCATCAACTCGAGGCAGTTGATGTGCCAACTGAGTTGATGACCCTCCCATTCCCGTTGGGCTGGACGACCACTTAAGGCCACACCCCAGCCCGTCAGGGAAGCGTCCGTCGTTAGCAACTTGCGACGACAAGATACGCCTAGAGTGGGACCCAAGGCAAAAACCGGGGTCTGAACCACATAGTTAGTGTACGAAGCCACATGGCGCGCCACTTTATTTGCCTGAGGATTGGCCCTAAGTCTTCTGGCTTTGAGCCACAACTGAAACGGTCTTATGTGCAACAACCCCAAAGGGCTTGATGCCATTAGACCTAACACTCTTAGGTGTTGATGATCAGTAAGATTTTGGTCTAGCCTGACTTTGCTCAGGGTATACTGAATGGTCTTGATTCGAGCGGGAAACCGTTGTGCCCAAATTGTGACCAAAAACCGAACAAACCCTAGATAAGTCGTTCTCTGGGCAGGAGAAAGAACACTTTTCTTGGTGTTGAGTCTCAACCCTAGAGAAACTAGATAAGCTAACACACTGTCTCTGTGTTGAAGCACCATCTCATGTGATTGTGCTAATTTTAGCAATCGCCTATGTAATTCAAAATGTGAATGCCCCGGAATCCCAATGGAGCCAGTAATACATCCATGCATTCCATATACGTGCGGTTACAAGGCTAGCCGAATGGAAGACCCGAAATTGGTAAGATTTTGCCCCCAAGAGCGAAACTCAGGAACTTCTTGTGTTGTGGCAGTCTTTATATGCGAATACATGCGTCCTTCGGATCAATCGTGCCGAATCCAATCACATGTTGAATATGCGACACGACCGCCTTCACTGTAACATCTTAACCTTGAGTACTTTAACCTGCTTCACAGTTTAAGACTCGAAGATCTAAGATTGGACACCCCCCCACCCTACTGGGGACCAGGAAGTAACTGCTGTCACTTGTGACAGTACGAACGCCAACTCCGCCTTCACGGAAGTGGAGACCACGCCGTTCAAACACGGACGACGACAAACAAATTAGTTTACAAATTTTTACTGTGCTTAACACCCATGCAGAAACGCCTGGCAGAAGTTCACACACTGCCTGAGACTCTGAGAGTGACAATTTTAACACTTCCTGTTGAGGGGATGTTAGACGTTCTATGTCCTGGATGATAGCAGGATTTAAACACTGAACGTCTAACATTTCACTGGAAACCACTGCCCCCCCGAATCACCAGAGGCGGCGGGGATGGAGTGGTTTTGAGGATAACGGGGTGGGGCAAGCAAATGTTTGACATGCCCTGTCCCGTGGGGGCAGACTGGGCACCAGACCACCGGACTTCTTATATTGATGACAGTCCCGAGGTCTGCCCTGAGAGGTTGTTGAGGATGACGAGCCGGTCTCCAGTCTTTACGAGGGAGAGCGCGACTCGCCACACTCTGCTTATTACCCCCCTAAATCTTGAAGGACTGAAGAGAGGTTGTGTGGCTGACAGCCCCTCCCCTTGAGTGCATTGAGGAAGAAACTGAGTGAACACTTCCTCATGTTTCTTCCACTCCTTTAAATCTGGCCACTACAGAGTTAACTGAGTCACCAAATGAACCACTCAAATCCTTCAGAAGGTCAGCCTGATATGCCTGCAAGACAGCCATTGTGTGCAGCGCAGCACCAGCCTGTCCCCTTATATTTATAAGTCTTATATAAATCATATAAAATATATATTATATATATATATTCCATATAAAATAATATACAATATATAATTCATACATATATAAGCTTTGCCCACGACAGCCGACGTTTATTTTCTACATGGCTTCGTGGGGAGGTATGTCTCTTTAATGAAAATGCAGACCCAGGAGAGAGATAGCTCGTGAGCGTCTCTTCCACCTGGGGTATTCTCACATATCCACGCGATTTCGCACCCATGATAGTCGAAAATGTCGACGTCAAGGGTACAAAAACACGTGAAGTAAATGTTTTTTCTAGACAGAAACCTCAAGCTCACTGCGTTTGGGGATCTCTCATTCACGGTACCAGACAAACTGCCCTGGCCACCGCGCGAACAACCACCTCGATAAATTCCTAGTATGGATTCACTATCATGTGAGGAACGATCGCAGGCGGCTGCTCGAGGTCCGCGGACCCAGAGATTCATCATCATTCCCCGCGCGAGCCGAAGAAACGCTGGAGCGTGCTTTGGGATCAAGCGGGGAAATATGCATTTGTTGAACGAGCAAGCGAAAGGGACGGACCCGTCTCTTGCTCGTCAACAAACCCATTCGAGAGCCCCGAACACTGGTGCGGACTGAAAGTAGCCCAGACGAGCATAAAGCATTCTAACTGTAAAGGCTTTCAATGCTCGCACTCGTCTCTGACTCAATGCAGCGACCGCATGCTCCAAACACACACAGCAACAAACGTGTGCATCCAGTTCTGTTATTTGAAAGAGAACATGGATATACAGCGTTTTACTCTGCTGACTCGTTTCCAACTGATCAGATTTAACTAGAACTCTTTCCACTAATGTTTCTTTGTAACAGAGATGAGAAAGAGAGAGAAATCTGCACACTGCCATGTTGAAAACTAACTCCTAACAAAGATCTCGAGTTGAGTCTTGAAAGAGAGAGAGAATTTTTTTTTTTCAGAGACTTTGTAACACACCATAACACAGAGTTGGTCTGAAAACAAAAAGACCTGGTTTGCTCCAGCTGAAGCTCATCTATTTATAGCCTCGTGCAGCAGGTGCGCCTATGACGTCACCAGCCGAGGCTATAAATACCTCCCGGGTCAATTTCATTGACGTGTTTTCACACTATTTTCACAGCTGGTTATGTCAAAGACATTCCCATTTGCATAAGCTTATGCAGCATTGAGTGTAGCTTTTGAAAGGGAACATCATGTAGTGAAGCAGAGACTATTGAACATGTACTTTTACATTGTGCAGTATCTATCAGGGAAAGAGAAGAGTTTATTAATACATTGAAAGATATAGGTTTTGTCAATTTCAGTATATCAAATCTATTAAGTTGTGCCTCAGGACAATCAAGAATACAGAGAGAAATACTTAGTTATCTCAAAAAACAGGATTGGAAAGCAGAATTTAAATTACATATGGCATAACATTTATTTTTTGTCGTTTGTTTGTTTGTTTTGTTTAAATCCCTGTTGATGCTTCACACTCCAGTACAGTTGGTGGTGGTTATGCACCATAAGTTGGATTGTCAACCGCCATTAAACCCTACAAGAAGAAGAAGAAGGACTGGACGCACACACGCTGGGACTCGATTTTTCAACGAGACAAAATTAACTTTTTTAGGGCAACGAGTTTCCATAAATTTTTTAAGTTCAATCAACCTGTATAGGCTTACAGTGTAGTTTATATCTCACAATTTCGAGGAAAAAAAGTCACAACTACCTTTTATACTTATTTTTTATTCTGTGGCGGAAAAAAGCTTCCATAGTAACCAAAGGATCTGTTCCAACCAATGTTGGATTTGCTGTTGATCAATGGCAGCAATTTCATGATTTCATTTCGATAAAAGCTTCACGTAAAACGTTTTATTTAGTGTAGGGCACTAACTAAAGAGATGTACTATTAGAAATGTAGCCTACACAATCAGGGACATAGGGGACCCATTTGACCTGCGGCGGAGCAATTCTGACCCTGAGCAATTCTGTTACTTTCTACTTGATTTCTACTGTACATTCTATAAAATAATGCCTTATTTACTTTTAGATAGTATGTTGCCAAGATTGCACACATTCAACACTCAACCATTGAATCGTCGAATGGCTTACAGTAACTGGAAGCTGAATTATAAAAACAATGGATTTCATATTGTCTGCAGGTAGAAATGAAAGCTCTAGTGTAAAGTTCTGCCAGGAAGATTCAATAGAGACAGAGCGACACGCGTCATAATCTGAAGACCACGCCCACCGGGGGGGGAACAATCAAACGCTCTCCATTGACTTTGCATTGCGTGAAGCGGCATCCTTGTCATTTCGGATTTATAACAAAAAACAGAACAATGTCTAAAAGCGGATATGTGACAAAGTGTACAGCAAACAAGCTAAGCAAAACCCACAACCAAAAACCCAGACGTTTTTACAAGCTATTGACCCAAAAAACGAGCGTTTAAGGACAAAGTGGATTCAGGCCATTGAGACACGTTATATTACACTGAGAAGTACACACACTAGAGGGGAACGTCATCAGAGACAGGAAATATCATATATAAAACTGACATTTGGATATTTGACTTAACATTGACAACATATTTACTGCACACATAGGCATACTGAGACATCCTGAGTGTCAGGATCCCAAAATGTCCCCATTCTTCAGCTGAAGTGTCACGTTTTACTGCCTTTATCCACTTTTGTCTCCTTAAACTCTCATTTTTTGGGGTCGACAGCTTAGAAAAACTTGTTGTTTAGCTTGTTTGCTGTACACTTTGTCACATATCAGCTTGTTTTTTTTATAAGTCCGAAATGACAAGGATGCAGCCTCACGCAATGCAAAGTCAATGGAGAGCGTTGGATTGTTTCCCCCCCCGGTGTGGGCGTGGCCTAAATACGCTCTGTCTCTATGTTACATCACTTATTATATTCAGACCTAACCAATCATGTCCTAATTCTCAGAGTATAAAAGATGGTCGCTCACACATGTTTGAGTTCACAGATGCTGATGCCAACATCTACCTCCATCCTCCCCACCACCAGGGAGTCGGCTGCGCCCCTGCCTTCATCTCCAGGCAGGAAATGCAGAGTCCGAGACGTGAGCTACGGACGGGGCCTATGCAAAGAAACTCTAAATATAATACTTGCTGGTCTGTTAATGAATTTGTTACTTCATTGTACTTCATCTGGCCTCCCGAGTCTTTCTGGTAGAGCTAAAACATGACAAGTAATGCAGTTTTCATAATGCCATCCACTGTCATTGCACTATGATTGACTATACACCGATCAGGCATAACATTATGACAGGTGAAGTGAATAACACGGATTATCTCTTCATCACGGCACCTGTTAGTGGGTTGGATATAATAGGCAGCAAGTAAATATTTAGTCCTCAAAGTTGATATGTTAGAAGCAGGAAAAATGGGCAAGCGTAAGGATTTGAGCGAGTTTGACAAGGGCCAGATTGTGATAGCAAGATGACTGGGTCAGAGCATCTCCAAAACTGCAGCTCTTGTGGGGTGTTCCCGGTCTGCAGTGGTCAGTGTCCATCAAAAGTGCTCCAGGGAAGGACCAGTGGAGAACCGGCCACAGGGTCATGGAGGACCAGTGGAGAACCGGCCACAGGGTCATGAAGGACCAGTGGAGAACCGGCCACAGGGTCATGGAGGACCAGTGGAGAACCGGCCACAGGGTCATGAAGGACCAGTGGAGAACCGGCCACAGGGTCATGAAGGACCAGTGGAGAACCGGCCACAGGGTCATGGAGGACCAGTGGAGAACCGGCCACAGGGTCATGAAGGACCAGTGGAGAACCGGCCACAGGGTCATGGAGGACCAGTGGAGAACCGGCCACAGGGTCATGAAGGACCAGTGGAGAACCGGCCACAGGGTCATGAAGGACCAGTGGAGAACCGGCCACAGGGTCATGGAGGACCAGTGGAGAACCGGCCACAGGGTCATGAAGGACCAGTGGAGAACCGGCCACAGGGTCATGAAGGACCAGTGGAGAACCGGCCACAGGGTCATGGAGGACCAGTGGAGAACCGGCCACAGGGTCATGGAGGACCAGTGGAGAACCGGCCACAGGGTCATGAAGGACCAGTGGAGAACCGGCCACAGGGTCATGAAGGACCAGTGGAGAACCGGCCACAGGGTCATGAAGGACCAGTGGAGAACCGGCCACAGGGTCATGAAGGACCAGTGGAGAACCGGCCACAGGGTCATGAAGGACCAGTGGAGAACCGGCCACAGGGTCATGGAGGACCAGTGGAGAACCGGCCACAGGGTCATGAAGGACCAGTGGAGAACCGGCCACAGGGTCATGAAGGACCAGTGGAGAACCGGCCACAGGGTCATGGAGGACCAGTGGAGAACCGGCCACAGGGTCATGGAGGACCAGTGGAGAACCGGCCACAGGGTCATGAAGGACCAGTGGAGAACCGGCCACAGGGTCATGAAGGACCAGTGGAGAACCGGCCACAGGGTCATGAAGGACCAGTGGAGAACCGGCCACAGGGTCATGAAGGACCAGTGGAGAACCGGCCACAGGGTCATGAAGAACCAGTGGAGAACCGGCCACAGGGTCATGAAGGACCAGTGGAGAACCGGCCACAGGGTCATGGAGGACCAGTGGAGAACCGGCCACAGGGTCATGAAGGACCAGTGGAGAACCGGCCACAGGGTCATGAAGGACCAGTGGAGAACCGGCCACAGGGTCATGAAGGACCAGTGGAGAACCGGCCACAGGGTCATGAAGGACCAGTGGAGAACCGGCCACAGGGTCATGAAGGACCAGTGGAGAACCGGCCACAGGGTCATGAAGGACCAGTGGAGAACCGGCCACAGGGTCATGGAGGACCAGTGGAGAACCGGCCACAGGGTCATGGAGGACCAGTGGAGAACCGGCCACAGGGTCATGAAGGACCAGTGGAGAACCGGCCACAGGGTCATGAAGGACCAGTGGAGAACCGGCCACAGGGTCATGGGCGGCCGAGGCTCATTGATGCTCGTGGAGAGTGAAGGCTGGGCCGTGTGGTCCAATCAAACAGACGAGCTACTGGAGCTCAAATTGCTCAAGAAGTTAATACTGGTTCTGATAGAAAGGTGTCAGAATACACAGAGCATCTCAGTTTGTTGCGTATGGGGCTACGTATGGGGATGTTACTTTGACACGTACCACCTGTACACCCTTTCATGGAAACGGTATTCCCTGGTGGCTCTTTCAGCAGATAATGCTCCTATCACAATGCAGAAATGATTCATTTGTTTGAGGAGCACAACAACGAGTTTGAGGTGTTGACTTAGCCTCCAAATTCCCCAGATGTCAATCCAATCGAGCATCTGTGGGATGTGCCGAACAAACAAGTCCGATCCATGGAGGCCCCACCTCGCAACTTACAGGACTTAAAGGATCTGCTGTTAACATCTTGGTGCCAGAGACCACAGCACACCTTCAGGGGTCTAGTGGAGGCCATGCCTCGACGGGTCAGGGCTGTTTTGGCAGCAAAAGGGGGACCAACACAAAATTAAAGAGGTGGTAAACCACGATTTCACTATTCTAACTTTAGCTAACGTGTAATGTTGCTGCTTGAGCATAAACAACATCTGCAAAGTTACAACGTTCAAAGTTTAAAGCAAAGGGAGATATTTGCTTTTAAAGAAATCAGTTTCTAAGAACTACAGCAAACGGCCAGTAGGCGACTACACACATTCCTCCAGGGTTGGTGACATCACCAGGCTCAATATTTACATAAACCCCTCCTCCGAGAATATTAAATAAGGGGGGGTGAGGCCATTTTGTATCGCGGCGCTGTTGTGGTATAGTTAGGCTGGAGTGTTGTTGCCGCGATGCCGAGGAAACGCTGTTATTTTCATCCGGATTGCAGGTCGGGGGTACTTGCTCTGTTCAGCCTTCATATGGACGGGGGTGCGTTGCAGAGCGTTTAACATACAGCATGTTATATGCACGTGTGTTTGAGTCAGCGGGGAATCAGGCGCGCGCAGGGCTTCCTGCAGCACATCTAACAGAGGAAAACATCCACCGTCTTCGCGATTTCAATGCCAGATTTGCACAACGTCAGCTGCGTGAAAAAAACACTGCCGGTGCGTGGATGCACGACGCGCGCGCTGCACATTTCACGGAGGACAACACAAACTTCCACAAACTTCGCGAGTTCAATACAGGATATGCACAACGGCTTGTCCTGAAAGCTGGATTTACAAACAGAAGCTGTTTACGGGCCACAACCTGTAAGTCTGATTTATTTTTCATCGATGTGTTTTCCTGTAATAGGTTGTAGCAAGGAAGTAAACAGATGACAGCGCTGTTCTGCAAACCAGTCTGTTAAATGCTCATTCATACTTAACGTTATCCGACGAACACCTAACGTTACAAACATTAACGTTAAAATCTCAACAGCGAACCTGGCATTAGTGTAAATGATTCTTTGAGTAGAGCTTTTATGTATTGTTTATCTACAGGCATGCTAAACATGCTTCTGTGTGTGATTTGGCTAACTTACTAGTTAAAGCCAGTGCTTAGTGTTTGTTTTGGGTTAGTTCTTGCGACAGATATTTGGCTATAATCGTTCTAAAAATACAAAAGTAACAGTGCCATTCAGTAGCGATCATTATAGATCCGCAGTCTTTACTCTTGAGGACTGAACAGGTTCTGCTCGATCATCTTCACTCAAATGTTCTGGGTCTGATTCGGGCTCAGATTGGTGTGGTTTTATTGACGCCGTTGTTTCTAACACTGACCAAAGCACAGCCTCCGGTAAGGAGCGTGACGTTTCCGACAAACGTGCACTAGGCGGTTGGCGAATCACAACACACTGGGCCAGCTAACCAATCTGAGCCCATCGCGTATTTTTGAGGGACTGGCTTCATACAACCCGGAAAGCATCAGACCGTTTTACAAGGAGGGACAGAGCAGTGTAGAATAAAGGTCAAATATATGAAAAATAAGGCAATTTTTTTTAAAACGAAGCATGAACACATGTTACAGTGCAGCCCACAAACACAGTCAAGCCTTCAAAACAATGTGTTTTACCAGCCCTTTAAGGTCATAATGGTATGCCTAATCGGTGTATGTTCACGTTGGCAAAAAAAATTCAATTTTGAATCGGGTTTGCAGTGTTTTTGTAGTATTATGTAGAAATTTGTAGAAAAAGGTTTTTAGCATTTTGAAATGTAGAGTTTGTATTTATTTAACAAAATGTGGTTTTGGCCAGAAAATTTACTATTTGGCCAATTGTGTGATTTAAGTGTGTTGCTGTGTTAAAAGTTTAGAAAAAAAGTACTTTAAATATTGGTAAACGCTTGTTAGCAACTGTAAGTGAAAAAAAAATAAAAAAATAAAAAAACAACATCAGCAAAAAAAATAATAATAATAATTCCTGAAGCAATAATTTTATTTTAGTTTGTATGTTCTCTCTGTGTTGACATTGGTTTCCCACAATCCATGTCAGGACATGGTGAATTGGAGATTGTACGTTTGTGTGTAGGTGTGAGTGTGAATATGAGTGTGTGTGTCATCTCTGTGGATGGACTGGTCATCTGTCCAGGGTGTTTTCTTGCCTACGACCCGAGAAAGACTCCAGCATCCTCATGACCCCTAGGATAAGCGCTTTGGAAAATGTATGGAATGGATAGATGGATGGATTTACAGTACTGTGAGGGTTCTAGTCCTTCCTCTCTCTGCCACTCTTCTTTCCCCACCAATGTATCTTCCAAACATAATCATTCTGAAGCCATCCCAGTTCACCAAACAATAACCGCGAAAAAAATACTACTGTAATCAGTGTTGGGGGTAACGCATTACAAGTAACTTGAGTTACGTAATAATATTACTTTTTCAAGTAACTAGTAAAGTAACGCATTACTTTTCAAATTTATAACAAAATATCTGAGTTACTTTTTCAAAAAAGTAACGCAAGTTACTTTTTCACATTTATTTGTTTATTTGACTGACTCTCCTGTCCCCATGTTGAGAAAAATCGAGAGTAAGTGCAGAGGCGTTGTGTGTACACATGAGGGTTATTGTAGTTCTAGACTAAATGTGAGCATTTATTCATCTCACTTGCACAATAAAGATTCTGTACTCCTCAAAATTAATAACATCAGTCAAATGCAAAATCAGATTACTATGCAAACCTCAAATATATAAATGTTAAATAAAACAAATATTTTTATGCATTTAATCTACCTTTATTGACCAATGTCGTGCTGCTGATCTTTGATTCAGTTAAGCCATGAGCAAAAATTACTAGATTTTTTGTTTTTATTGGTAAAAGGTTTTTCTCCTGCATCCTATTCTTCCATTATCCAGAATGGCAGCACAGCACGGCAGTATGGTTCATGCGTAGATTTGCATTTTTATCTCAGCCTGAGGCTTATTATTTCAATTTTGGTATGAAGAGGTCTTTACATTTGCACAAAAAAGGATTTTTTTTGCTATTAAAAAACTAAACAAAAAAGCAAGCCCAGCCCAGGTGAGAAAAAGTAACGCAAAAGTAGCGCAGAAGTAACGTAACGCATTACTTTTCTTAAAAAGTAACTAAGTAACTCAATTAGTTACTTTTTAAGAAAGTAACGCAATATTGTAATGCATTACTTTTCAAAGTAACTTTCCCCAACACTGACTGTAATAGAGATTAAACATAGGACACCTGGTACCTGAAAATGCAATTAGTTGTGTTGGTAATAACTGTTATTTAATATTATTGTAAATATTCTGCTAAGATTTTATATTTCAATATAATTCCTGCAGAAGTACAGAGTTTGCCATCATTCTGATTTGAATGTGAAAGCAGTGTTTTAGCGTTCGAAAAATGTGCCACACAAATTAATTACAAAAGTGTTCATGGATTTTGAAAAATGTAGTGATTGAATGCCTCTTTTGTGAAAGCACTGAAAACTTATTCACAGTTTGGTTTCACTGAATGTGAACAATGCCTGTTAGCAATTAAAAATATGTTAACCTTTTTGGCTTTTGCAATTGGACTGTATTCTTACAGTATATGCAAATGCTGAATATACAGACATTCAGTAATATTCAGTATAATAATATGCTTGCAGATCATACAGTAAGCAATTTATTCACCTTACCGTAAGTTGTGATTACTATAATTTTTATGTAATTGCAAAATTTGCTTTGTTACAATATACTTTTCTCTGTAACTGCATGCTTTGGATTCTGTATTCTTTATTTTTTTTGATGTACTGTCTAATTAATGATCTGTAGTGTTTGTAATATTGACTGGCTGTGTGTATGATCTGAAAGTATTATTTGATTTTTTGCACAGATAAAATAGTTTTGAGGCAATTGTTTGATTTTGCCAGAAGAATCAGATTTCCTCTGAATTTATTTTGAAGATTTGGTTTTGTGTTTTATGTTATGTTGAGAAATGTGTTTTAGCAATTCAGAAAAAAAACTAATGTTAACTAATGAAACCTTATTGAAAAGTGTTACCATTCAACAGTATTTTTTAAATACATTTTTTTAAACCCAACGGTTAGGTTTGTCCATTTTACCCAAACGTGAGTTGAAACAATCCAGCATTTTTTAGAGTGTATGGTCTATTTCACACATAACTGTGTTTATACTGTGACATAACTTATCCCAAATAAACTATGCTTACTAAATGTGATATGTCATGCCAGAGTCTCAGATTCTGAACCATACAAACTAATATTGAACCTGGGTTTTGTTATTAAACATAGTATTAAGATATTTATCCTCAGGTTAGGGACACACAATTTCCAGATGTGTAGTATAAAATGAAGAGAGAGAGAGATTGAGAGAGAGATGCAGGTATGAACACATGTTTATTGTTTCTCAATCATAAAGTAGGGGCTTCACAATGAGTTTATATGTTGTATCTAGTACAATGGTTGAGTGTAAAAAAAAGTCGTCTGTCTTTCCTGTTTGTGCGTGTGTTTGTGTTTGTGTGTGTGTGTGTGTGTGTGTGTGTGCAAAATATCAAAACCACACCCAGTACAGTTATAAATACAGACACATTAAGTTGAAAGCATGTGTTCCAAGAACGGCAGGCGAGAAGTTCCTCATTAGCTATTCTTCAGAAACATCACATTTTGGTAAGAGTAAGATAAGATTTTCTTTATTATTTTTATTTTTGGTTTAGCAGTTTTGCTAAAGCTGGGTGCACACTGTGTGATTTTTGAAAGTCCTTTTATAACTGTTGCTTTTTTCAGACTGTATGAACATGATCCCGCTGTAAGCCGTGTCACACTGTAGGATCTCAGTTTTCATTAATGTACAGTAGCCAAGACGCGTTCAAATTCATTTATTTTTTTGTATTATTATTACTTAATGCTGAAAGAGAAAATGGCGCATGTGGGTGGGAATGAAGTGCCCCTTTCCGCTGATTGGTCAACCAAATGTCAAACTGTGGCGCCATCAGTTGTTCCTCAGTTCTGCGCAACAGAATAATAATTCTCCTCTGCTTCAGTTGTACGGATTCTTAAAATGTTCTTTACAACTACATTTCATCTCTTTCTCATCAAAAAAAACAGACTAACGAATGGCTTGACACAAACCATTCTGTGCCAAAGCTTTCTTTGTAGACATAGGTTCAATATGGCTAACTACGCATGCCAGAGAAATAGACTATTCTAGGTGTTTATTTCAGAAATATGAATGTACCTTGCATCTGCTCCCACATTACCCATTATTAGTCTACTTCTTTGGCACACCGCCTATTTTATTTAGCTGAATTTAGAGTATATAGTCTGGGCCGTGCACAGACATTTTGAGGGGCAGAAAACCAAACCAAACCGAAAAAAGGGGCACTATAAGGGAGTTGAGTATCATCTTAATGTAGAGACTGAATAACAAACCTTTTACAATCATATTGTAAATACAATTGTTTGGCTTTTTATTGCTAATTCAATTTATGTTGTTGTAATTACTCTTCCAAAAAGTTGATTCTGCGCTAATTTGATATTCAATGTTTTTTAAAATGTTGCAGATTTATGTAGAAAATGAGAATTGCTAAAATTATTGAATATATTTTGGGACAAGTCTTTTTAATTGAAACCTTTTAAACCTGATTTTCAGGTTTGTTCAAAGTAAATGTAAAAGTATGGTATTTGTGGTAAAAGGCACAACTAACATGATAATAAACAGCCAACTGACTTTTCCATTTGTTGACATGACATGGTAACATTCAGATAGTAAATACCATGTATTAAGTTAGGTGTCCACCTTAGAGATAATCATCACATTTATAATGAAACCATCATATTTTAAAATATGATAAAAATATAATTATTTGTTACTACTGTAAAGCTTTATTAAATTATTATGGGATCGCGAATTCATTGCTTTCAGATTCTTGACACACAAAAAATATTATAACATCACATTAAATAATGCTTCTTCACTCATACCCTTAGGTAAGGTAAGGCAAGGCACTTTTATTTCTAAAGCACATTTAAAACAGCTACTCTAGACCAGTCTACCACTTTGGACAATCTAGTTTAAAGCTTCATTGTCTCTTCAGCAGGAGAAATAAACCAATGACTTACGACTGAGTTTAAATTTGTCTCTTCAGTTCGGCGAATCTTAAAACACTAACGTAAAAAACGGGCATTTAGGCAGATTATAGCAGCCATAAAACTCCAGCAGAAACCCTTCATCTCTGGTGTTTTTAATATCACAGCATCACAATACTTACAGGAGTGAGTCAAGGAAACCTGAAACCTCGTACACGAGCCAAATCGGACTAAACACACTGGTAAAGTGGTGTTCAAATCCCCCTGGGAAGTTCAAGTTGGGAAGTCGTGTTTCCGACGTCAGGTGCGTTCAAGTCACGTTCGTCGAGCAAGATGGCGATGTTCTCTTAATTAGTAATGTGTATTTTGCTTTTAATTTTTTTAATAAATTAATTTATGAAGCCACGGTAAACTTTATCGTTAATGTTATATTACAATGCTATTATATTTTGTGCAGGGAATTCGCATAGGCTACTTTTGTTGTAAATAAAAAAGCCTGACCATATCAGGGCTAAATATTGTGGTATTCTGCCACATTTCTCTAGCCTGGCGTGGCCATACTCAATTCTAGTCAGAATATGAGTCTGGTACCGCTCCATTGAGCTTTGATTATGGGGCGTGTTTCAACCGAGCCAGGAAAGACCTCAATTGGATAGACCCACAACCAATCAGAGCAACGGAGCGGCGCGTAACATTAGTTGTCAAATGTCAACAGAACTCAACTGCACTGTTGCCAAGTCCGTGTTTTTCTCCATGTCCGCGGGTTGAAGCGACCCCAATTATGTGATTATATAAACCCAGGAATGCAAATTTTAGCAGGCAACCTTGCCAAAATAACATATTTTGCCAACCAAACGCCATTTTTTTCCGGAGAACCCCCCGGAAAGTTATAGTTTTGGGCTATAGTTTTGAGTAGCAATTGTGCGCGACATTGCAAAAACACTTGGAAACCCTGTCTGCACGCACGCTGGATTAAGTAACGTTACAAGAAAAAGATGAGTGTAAACGATCTTTGCCAGTAATAAAATAATTTAAGGATACACAGAGTACTTACCAACACGATCATCGTTTCTGAGAGAAATAGTGAAGGTGAACGCATATATGAACAAGTTCTCCGT
>NC_137117.1:6750708-6755708 GCF_949357685.1 Gobio gobio | reverse complement strand
AAACTCTAAACTTTAAACTTCAAACTTTAAGCTTTTAAAACTTTTCAAACTTTCTGGTCCGGCTTTGTCAAGCCAACTTTTTTTTATCATCTAGTGTACATTATGCAATAGTTGTGTGAATACATTAATGCCGCCGTTGAACAGCATTAAGCATTTTGTCTGAATAAACATCAAATTGAAATTGATCAAATGAATAGAGTAATCGGTTGAATTAATTTCAATCATGACAACTGTCGGAATAGAAATGTTTTGCCCCGCATCAAAAGCTTCGTCCCTTCAGCCGGTTTGCTGTACGTTTGAGATCAGTTGTAGTGTTTATACCTTCAGAGCTTTCTGTGCAGCTTCACTGGATCCGATCGCGATGAGATCTGGTCCGGCCATGCTGCAGAAACTCTTCAGATGGAGACAGCCCTGGACAGGAACAGTGGACACGGCGTAGTCCTGTGAGGAGACAGCACAAACGCTAAATAAAATACAGCTGCAAGCAGCATTACCGGGGCCAAGTGCAAAGAAGAAGAAAAGACATGCCAAAATGGCTGGGAGTGTCAGATAAACGACAGCAATGAGCAATTAAACACATTTTAAGATGATTTTAGGCAAAAAGGCTGAAAAATGCATTGTAGTCGACGGGAATTTCATGTTTTGTTCTATTATAGCGCCACCAAGAGGCACAATTCCACCATTTTTTTAATGTGTCCTCAGAGTGAGCCCATACATGTGTGTGTCAATTTTGGTGAAAATATCTCATTTTGTTTTGGAGTTATAGACATTTATATGAAAAAACACATAAAAAATGACTGACACCTGACTTTGATTGGATTTTACTCCCTCTTACTATCAATATTTTGACATTTGAGCATTAACGATAAGCTACCGACCTATGTTTCTGAACTTCTGACGCTGGTTTCGTCTCGATCGGACTAACGGTTTTGAAGATATCAGCTAACGTTTTATAAACGCTAAATTACAACGCTGCACAAACCATATACCGAAACCTGGCAAGTCTGGTATCGTTGGACTCGGCAAGGATTCAGGAGACAAAAAAAGTTACTCCCATGAAAATAAGTCAACCACACCCAAAGTTATAAGCATTTGAAAAAAAAAATCCACTAGGTGGGGCTGTTTCGAAACTTCTCAGGCTCCTTTAGGGCATCGTGATGATGACCCGTACCGAGTTTCATAACAATCAGTTAATGCGTTCATAAAATACAGCATTTTAGCACATCATTCAAAATGTCCGACCGGTAAAATTGGATCCCAGTCGACTCGGCACAACGTCCCGAATCTAACAAGATCACGTTTATGGTTCAGAAGTTATAAGCAAAACATTTTTTTCTTCGTATCTCCGGACCAGTAGGCCGAAACGCTGCATGTTGCCTAAGATCATGCTTGTGATGACATGTACCAAGTTTGGTCTGAATACGATAAATCGTTGCGGAGATACAGCCTTATGTCTATTTTACGTAAAATTGGTTTGTGCGTTTTTCGAAAACAGTTTGAGAAATCAACTTGAACTCCTTAACTTTTTGTCGGGATGGTCTGAAGATGATCTGGTTACATTTTTGTGAAAATCGGAGCAACGATCTAGGAGGAGTTAATTCAAAATGGTGGGAAAATGTACATAACAGAATAGGGTGCAATCGAATTGGCTTGAGCCAAGAATTGTGTCTCTATCCCTTAGGGTTCAAAAGTTATTAGCATAAACATGAGTGAAATTTTGGACAGTTGGTGGCGCTAGAGGGATTGATTTAGAGACTCCAAAACCGGTGTGGTTAATGTTGGGCCAGGCTTCTATCAGTGTGCCAAATTTCATAACTTTCCCGCAAGCGGTTCTATGGGCTGCCATTGACTTCAATGGCGGAATAATCATTCGAAACCTCCGCACCTTCAGTGCTTGGCCCCTAACTATAGCGCATTAGCTCAGCTGGTAAATAAAGTGGAAAACATTGGACACCTAAAGCGCTCCAGACTTTTGGAAGGAGGAGAACATTTGCTCTGGGATTCTTGAGGGATTGTTTTTGCGGAAAGTATGAACGTATTTACAAACACTGCCGTGTGAGCACGTTCAGCTAGCATCTCTGCTTTCACTTTAGCCACCCGGCCTGCGTTAAAGTTTCCATAAACCACCAGCGTGTGAACGATAAGGAGCTGCAGGCATCTTCAGATCGTGACGAAAGCGTGACGTTAAACGCGTCCGTGACATTTGCAAAGAATGTCCTGTTCTTAGCATGAGCTTTTGGTTTTCATTGAGAAATCAGAAACAGCCCAAAACAAACATCCTTGGCCAGAATCTGATCCCAATTATGTCGAGTACAGTATGAAAGATGGACACACCCACCTTAAAGGTGTCGGCCAGGATCTCCGCTCCTCTCTGATTGGTCCTCTTGGATAATCCCACGAAGAACTCTCTACCTGAACACCAGAACACATTTGTGATTACATTTACAATTACATTTCACAGCTGATCTGAGGACAGATATCAACTAAAGCACATGAGCGCTGGTCTAGACTGCAATTGGGATTGTATCTGGTTTCCGTCATTGATCAAAGGAGACCGAAATAGTTAAAGTTAAAGCTTCTTAATGACTCTCATTTGTTTCAACTTGGTGCCGCTGAACCGTCTGATCTAAGGACAGTGAGAAGCCATATCAACGTTTGGCTGTATATATGACTATGTTCCATTTAAATGGTGATCTGAGATCAGTTTCTCACATATTCTGGTGTAATAATTTAATTGAACCGTATAGTAACACCTTAGAAACTACACCTTAGCAACTGTATATCAAGAAGAGGATAGAACACCTAAGCAACCACATAGCAACACCCTGGCAACTGTCCAGAACACACTAGCAACTGTATTTATAAAAAAAAGGATATACCACTCAGAACACCTTAACCACCACATAGCAACACCCTAGCAACTACCCAGAGAACACTACCAACTGTATTGCAAAAAAATAACACCTTAACAATCACATAGCAACACCCTAGCAACTACCCAGAAAACACTACCAACTGTATAGCAAAAAAATAAGACCTTAACAATCACATAGCAACACCCTGGCAACTGCACAGAATACTCTTTCAACAGTATAGCAACACCTTTGAAACTAATAAGAACACCCTAGCAACTGTATATCATGAAGACGATATACCACTCTGAACATCTTAGCAACCAGATAGCAACACCCTGGCAACTGTCCAGAACACTCTTTCAAATATATAGTAACACCTTAGAAACTGCCCAGAACGCCCTAGCAACTGTATAGCAACAAAGCAACCAGAACACCTTAACAACCACATAGCAACACCCTGGCAACTGTCCAGAACACTCTTTCAACCGTATTGCAACACCTTTGAAACTACCAAGAACACCCTAGCAACTGTATAGCAACAACGTATACATTCAGAACACCTTAACAATCACATAGCAACACCCTGGCAACTGCCCAGAACACACTTTCAAATTTATAGCAACACCTTAGAAACTGCCCAGAACGCCGTAGCAACTGTATAGCAACAAAGCAATCAGAACACCTTAACAACCACATAGCAACACCCTGACAACTGCCCAGAACACTCTTTCAAAAATATAGAGACACCTTAGAAAATACCAAGAACACCCTAGCAACTGTATGGCAACAAAGAATATACTCTGAACACCTTAACAACCACATTTCAACACCCTGGCAACCGTCCAGAACTCTCTTTCAAATTTATAGCAACACCTTAGAAACTACCAAGAACACCATAGAAACTGTATAGCAACAACGTATACATTCAGAACACCTTAACAACCACATAGCAGCACCCTGGCAACTGTCCAGAACTCTCTTTCAAATTTATAGCAACACCTTAGAAACTGCCCAGAACGCCCTAGCAAATGTATATCACCAAAGTATACACTCGGAACACCTTAACAACCACATAGCAACACCCTGGCAACTGTCCAGAAATCTCTTTAAAAAATATAGAGACACCTTAGAAACTACTAAGAACATCTTAGCAACTGTGTAGCAAGGAAAGGACACAAACTTCAACACCTTAACAACCACATAGCAACACCTTAGAAACTGCCAAGAACACCCTAGCAACTGTATAGTAACAAAATATACACACAGAACACCTTAGCAACCACATTCTCAGAACACTCTTTCAACTATATAGCAACACCTTAGAAACTGCCCAGAATGCCCTAGCAACTGTATAGCAACAAAGCACTATTTATAACATAGTGATTATTAGTGATGTGTGCATCAGTAGTTCTGTGAACAGAGTAACATGACACTTGAATCCAGAACAGTAGCCACTGAACGTTTTACACAGGAGATATGAGCTTCATGACGCCAGAAGGAAATGTTTCTGGCCGGGAACGTCTCCAAACTCAATTAGGTGTTCAGTTTTCCGTCCACCGCTAGTACCAGCAGACACAATGTACATTAGACAGAGGAACATTTCCACCAGAAGCAGATTCACAGCTGCGGATTTTATCAAAACACAGTTTTTTGATCATCTGTGATTGGTTGTTCATCAGTACACACATGAATCTGATTGGCTGTTGCTTCCTTTAGAGTCTCTCTCTGTTCAACACAGGCATTATAGGCTGAACTGGTACCTGTGAACAGGACATCTCCTCCGTCCAGTGTGGCAGATTCATCGGTCATCTCAACCATATTCAGGCCGAGCCCAGTCAACGCCTCTTTCATGGCCTCCGTCTGGAACAGAAAGACATTTACAATTATCCAATAAGCAGACACTTTCAAAAACACTTCAGACAAAACAAGCAAAACAAAGGATGCAGTTTCGCTCCATCTCAGAACAGCCTAGCAACTGCATAGCAACCACTCAAAATTCCCCAGCAACCACATAGAACATCATAGCAACTGTATAGCAAACAAAGTATATCCCACCCAGAAACCACATAGCAACACCCTGGCAACTGCCCAGAACACGCTTTCAACCCATATAGCAACACATTAGAAACTACTCAGAACACCCTA
>NC_137117.1:6740708-6743208 GCF_949357685.1 Gobio gobio | reverse complement strand
GGACATACACTTCAACACCTCAACTATATGAGACACTGTAGAAACTACCAAGAACACCCTAGCAACTGTATAGCAACAAAGTATACACTCAGAACACATTAACAACCGCATAGCAACACCTTACCAACCACTGTAGCAAACACGTCAAGTACCTAAGCAACCGCATAGCAACACCCCAGCAACCACTCAGCGTACCATAGCAACACCCTAGCAACCACCCAGAGTACCTAAGCAACCACATAGCAACACCTTAGCAACCACTCAGAGTACCCTAGCAACCACATAGTAACAACCTAGCAACTGTATACCAACAAAGTATACACTCAGAACACCTTAACAACCACATAGCAACACCCTGAAAACTGCACAGAACACTCTTTTAACTATATAGCAAGTGCAACACCTTAGAAACTACCAAGAACACCCTAACAACTGTATAGCATCAACCTATATTCCACTCAGAACACCTTAACAACCACATACCTGCCCACAACACTCACTCTTTCAACTATATAGCAACACCTTAGAAACGACCAAGAATACCCTAGCAACTGTATAGCAACAAAGCACTCAGAACACCATAACAACCACATAGCAACACCCTGGCAACTTTCCAGAACACTCTTTCAAAAATATAGCAACACCTTAGAAACTACCAAGAACATCTTAGCAACTGTATAGCAAGGAAAGGACATACACTTCAACACCTCAACTACATAGAGACACCTTAGAAACTACCAAGAACACCCTAGCAACTGTATAGCAACAAAATATACACTCAGAACACGTTAACAACCACATAACAACACCCTGGCAACTGCCCAGAACACTCTTTCAAAAATATAGCAACACCTTAGAAACTGCCAAGAACATCTTAGCAACTGTGTAGCAAGGAAAGGACATACAGTTCAAAACTTCAACTATATAGAGACACCTTAGAAACTACCAAGAACACCCTAGCAACTGGATAGCAACAAAGTATACACTCAGAACACCTTAACAACCACATGGCAACACTCTGGCAACTGCACAAAACACTCTTTCAAATTTATAGCAACACCTTAGAAACTGCCCAGAACGCCCTAGCAACTGTGTAGCAAGGAAAGGACATACACTTCAACACCTCAACTATATGAGACACTGTAGAAACTACCAAGAACACCCTAGCAACTGTATAGCAACAAAGTATACACTCAGAACACATTAACAACCGCATAGCAACACCTTCCCAACCACTGTAGCAAACACGTCAAGTACCTAAGCAACCGCATAGCAACACCCCAGCAACCACTCAGCGTACCATAGCAACACCCTAGCAACCCTCCAGAGTACCTAAGCAACCACACAGCAACACCTTAGCAACTGTATACCAACAAAGTATACACTCAGAACACCTTAACAACCACATAGCAACACCCTGAAAACTGCACAGAACACTCTTTTAACTATATAGCAAGTGCAACACCTTAGAAACTACCAAGAACACCCTAGCAACTGTATAGCAACAAAGTATACACTCAGAACACATTAACAACCGCATAGCAACACCTTACCAACCACCGTAGGAAACACGTCAAGTACCTAAGCAACCGCATAGCAACACCCTAGCAACCACTCAGCGTACCTTAGCAACCACATAGCAACACCTTAGCAACCACTCAAAGTACCCTAGCAACCACATAGCAACCACCCTGAGTACCTTAGAAACCGCATAGTAACACCCCGAGTACTTTTCAAGCTTTCTCAAGCCAACTTACAAAATTTGTAATATATATATATATATATATATATATATATATATATATATATATATATATATATATATATATATATATATATATATATATATATATATATATATATATATATATATATATATATATATATATATATATATATATATATATATAATAATATAATATAATATCACAATAAACTTTAATTCACAGTCCGGAGGAAAGACTAAGAGCTGGCTCATTCCCACCGGGAGCGGCGGCCCCTGAGTTCCCGCGGGCGGTTTCAGGTTCGGGTCAGCCGGTCCAGGGATTCGGTGTCCGAGCTTTGTTCGACCTCAACGGCTCACAGGAATGGACTTCATTACAGGGATTCCTCACATTCACCACTATCTCTCCGCTGTTACCGGAATCCTGCAGTCCTCGACACAAAGAGACAAAAGCCCGCACAAACACATGATCCGTGAAAGCTGCTCTATCCCAGAATACTCCGGCTGGCGATCTGCCCTTCCCACACAACCATCCCGAGCCGCTCCAGCTCCTGAAGAACAGATGTTCCTGTGTGTGCTGCAGGCTTTAAAGGGTTAATTCTGCACACTTTCCCGCCAATAGGGGAATTAAATTCAAATATAGTCAGCAGATTCCGTTGCCATGGATACAGGTACACAGCGTTCACAAAAGTGAGCCGTTAAACATTTCCCAGAATTCCCGAACAATGTGTCAATCAATAAACATGTACTCCGATCGGGATTTCTCCGTCCTGATTG
>NC_137117.1:6713208-6720708 GCF_949357685.1 Gobio gobio | reverse complement strand
CTGGCACTAACACTCGCACTAACACTCGCACTCTCACTAACACTGGCACTAACACTCTCAATAACAGTGGCACTAACACTGGCACTAACACTCTCAATAACACTGGCACTCTCACTAACACTGGCACTAACACTCTCAATAACACTGGCACTTTTAGATTAGATTAGCTGAATCTAATCTAAAACTAACACTCGCACTAACACTTGCACTCTCACTAACACTGGCACTAACACTCGCACTAACACTCGCACTAACACTCGCACTAACACTCTCACTAACACTCTCACTAACACTGGCACTAACACTCGCACTAACACTCTCACTAACACTCTCACTAACACTGGCACTAACACTCGCACTCTCACTAACACTGGCACTAACACTCTCAATAACAGTGGCACTAACACTGGCACTAACACTGGCACTAACACTCTCAATAACACTGGCACTCTCACTAACACTGGCACTAACACTCTCAATAACAGTGGCACTAACACTCGCACTAACACTCGCACTCTCACTAACACTGGCACTAACACTCTCAATAACAGTGGCACTAACACTCGCACTAACACTCGCACTAACACTGGCACTAACACTGGCACTAACACTCTCAATAACACTGGCACTCTCACTAACACTGGCACTAACACTCTCAATAACAGTGGCACTAACACTCGCACTAACACTCGCACTCTCACTAACACTGGCACTAACACTCTCAATAACAGTGGCACTAACACTCGCACTAACACTCGCACTAACACTCGCACTAACACTCGCACTAACACTGGCACTAACACTGGCACTAACACTCTCAATAACAGTGGCACTAACACTCGCACTAACACTCGCACTAACACTCGCACTAACACTCGCACTAACACTGGCACTAACACTGGCACTAACACTGGCACTAACACTGGCACTCACACTGGCACTAACACTCTCAATAACACTCGCACTCGACGTCGACTTTGGACTTAAGATGGCGCCGCCGTGCTCGGTCGCCGTTCAGGTCGCTCCGCTAAGACTTTGCTTTTATTTATTATTCTACTCTCTTTTACTCTCTATTTTTTCCAACGGATCATCTGCTTTGATCTGTTACGACAGCAAAACACTTCTGGAAATTGGTTACCGCTACACTGACCTGTTTCAGGACACTTTCTCCAATCTTCCATCTGAGATTCGCCGGGACGCCGAGTTGAACAATGGCCACTCGAGTCGACGGCGAAGATTCAAAAAACACCGCGGGAAACGCGCTGGGATCCGCAACAGACTGAGAAAAAGAGCATTCAGTCCTCCTCTCCCGAGCATTTTGCTCGCAAATGTCCAATCCTTGGAGAATAAGATGGACGATCTTAGAGCCAGGATAAGTTTTCAACGGGACATGAGAGACTGCAACATCTATTGTCTGTCCGAAACATGGCTCACGCCAGCGGTCCCGGATACAGCCGTGACGCCGTCCGAGAACTTCTCTGTTTTTCGGATGGACAGAACAGCCGAGGCCGGGAAATCTAAAGGCGTGTGTTTCATGATAAACAAGAAATGGTGCGATCCTAGGAACATCTCCATTCTTTCGCGATCCTGCTCGCCTCACTTGGAACATTTATCTCTCATGTGCCGGCCTTTCTACCTGCCGAGGGAGTTTTCCTCGGTCATCGCCACTGCCGTTTATATTCCACCACAAGCAGACACGGGGCTGGCTTTATCTGCCCTCCATGATGTGACCAGCGGCTTCATAAACAAACACCCCGACGCTGCTTTCATCGTCGCGGGTGATTTTAACAAAGCTAACCTAAAGAAAGTATTGCCAAACTTTCACCAGCATGTCTCCTGTCCCACACGAGGAGCAAACACACTGGATCATTGCTACTCTCCGTTTAAGAACGCCTACAAAGCTCGTTCACAGCCAGCTTTTGGCAAATCGGACCATGCCGCCATTTTCCTCACACCGGAATATAAACAAAGGCTCGTTCAAGAGACCCCGGTGAGGAGGGAAGTCAAACGCTGGTCATCCCATTCAGAGATCACGCTACAGGCAGCTCTTGATGACGTCGACTGGGACATGTTCCGCGCGAGTTCTGAAGACGTCAGCGAGTTCACAGAAGTGGCGCTCTGCTTTATCAACACACTGACAGAGCAAGCCACACAAACAATAACTATAACGTCCTTCCCTAATCAGAAACCGTGGGTGGACAGTTCAATCCGCACTGCAGTTAACACGCGCACTATCGCGTACAATGCCGGTCTCCAAACGGGGGATATGAGGGAGTACAAAGCTTCATGTTACGCCCTCCGGCGCGCCGTTAAAGCCGCAAAACTCCGCTATAAAGACAGAGTGGAATCTCATTTCCAACTCAACGACTCCCGGCGGATGTGGCAGGGACTGAGGTCCATCTGTGCTTTTGGAACTAAATCCTCTGCAGAGGTGAGAGCTGATCCGTTGCTGGTGAACGAGTTAAACTCTTTCTACGCTCGCTTTGATGGTAATCGCGGCAGCGCGACTCCGGCGAGTGACGCGTCAGAGAGAGTCCCTCAGAGCAGCAACGGTCACGTGATCTCTGTCTCGGAGGACGAGGTTCGGAGGGCACTCAAACGTGTGGATGTCAGGAAAGCTGCTGGGCCGGATGGTATTTCAGGTCGTGTTCTGCGGTCCTGTGCTGATCAGCTCGCAGGGCTCTTTACATCCATATTTAACGAGTCCCTTGCTACATCTGTTGTCCCCACCTCCTTCAAACGATCCTACATCATCCCTGTACCTAAGATCAGTAAACCCTCTTGCCTAAATGACTATCGTCCAGTGGCTCTCACATCTTTAGTCATGAAGGTCTTTGAGAGACTCATTAAAAACAACATTTGCTCCTCCATTCCTGACACTTTGGACCCTCTTCAGTTTGCCTATCGTCCCAATAGATCGACTGAAGATGCCATCTCTCACGTCCTTCACTCCTGCCTCACTCACATCGACAGCAAAAGTGGGAACTATGTCAGGCTGCTATTTATTGACTATAGCTCAGCCTTTAACACCATAGTTCCCATTAAGCTAACACACAAACTCCTGGATCTAGGCCTGAATTCTTCTCTCTGCCTCTGGATTGAAGATTTCCTCACTGGCAGACCCCAGGCGGTGAGAGTAGGCCAGTTCACCTCCACCTCCATCACCCTGAGTGTTGGAGCTCCACAGGGCTGTGTGCTGAGTCCCCTGCTCTACTCTCTCTACACCCATGACTGTTTGTCCACACACAGCTCCACCTCTATCATCAAGTTTGCTGATGATACTGTTGTCCTGGGTCTCATCTCCAACAACAATGAGACGGCATACTTGGACGAAGTGGAGCAACTGACATCATGGTGCCAGGACAACTGTCTCTCTCTGAATGTTAACAAGACCAAAGAACTGATTGTGGACTTCAGGAAGAGACAGCATCGGTCATACTCCCCTCTCATGATCAGCGGGACACCGGTAGAGAGAGTGAGCAGCTTCAAATACCTGGGTGTGAACATCTCCGAGGATCTGACCTGGACTACACACATCCAGACACAGGTGAAAAAAGCCAGGCAAAGACTGTACCACCTGCGCCAGCTGAGGAAATTCAGGGTTTCACCAGCCATCCTGAAAACTTTCTATCGAGGGGCGATAGAAAGTGTCCTGACTCAGTGCATCACAGCGTGGTACGGGAACAGCACCAGTCACGACTGCAAAGCCCTGCAAAGAGTGGTGCGCTTATCCGAGCGCATCTCAGGCTCAGCTCTCCCGTCTCTGCAGGACATCTACACCAAACGCTGCAGAGGTAGAGCTACTAAAATCATCAGAGACATTAATCACCCTGCAAACTCTCACTTCACCCTGCTGCCATCTGGTAAGCGCTTCCGTAGCCTGATGGCAAAGACTGAAAGACTCAGGAGGAGTTTCTTCCCCCAGGCCATCAGACTCCTGAACTCAGTCACGTGACTTCACTTCACCCCCGCACACACATAAACATCCAGTTTATACATTAACATCCACATACTGCCATTGTACTGCACTTTACTTTCCTATTGTTACTGCGTAACAACCTGTAATAAACCTTGCACATTATACTTCTTTATATATACATATATATATATTTATGTTAACCACTTATTTCTAAGTCTACAGTTGCTCACTTATCATATCCACTTATTTTTTTATATTTTTATATTTTAATTTTTATATTTTTATTTTTATCTTATTTCCTATTTTTATCTTTTACTTGATTTATTTATAATTCTACTTATGTTAATACTTTTTATTCTAATTTTATTCTATTTCTATTTTAATTTCTTGTAACTGTTATTTGCACTGTCCATGGAGCGGACCTGTTTACATTTCACTGCCAGTTGTATATTGTGTATATAACTGTGTATGTGACAAATAAAACTCTTGAAAATCTTGAAACTAACACTCGCACTAACACTCGCACTAACACTCGCACTAACACTTACACTGGCACTAACACTCTCAATAACAGTGGCACTAACACTCGCACTAACACTCGCACTCTCACTTACACTGGCACTAACACTCTCAATAACAGTGGCACTAACACTCGCACTAACACTCGCACTAACACTTACACTGGCACTAACACTCTCAATAACAGTGGCACTAACACTCGCACTAACACACTCACTCTCACTAACACTGGCACTAACACTGGCACTCTCACTAACACTGGCACTAACACACTCACTCTCACTAACACTGGCACTAACACACTCACTCTCACTAACACTCGCACTAACACTTGCACTAACACTGGCACTAACAAACTCACTCTCACTAACACTGGCACTAACACACTCACTCTCACTAACACTGGCACTAACACACTCAATAACACTGGCACTAACACTCGCACTAACACTTGCACTCTCACTAACACTGGCACTAACACTCGCACTAACACTCTCACTAACACTCTCAATAACACTGGCACTAACACTCGCACTAACACTCGCACTCTCACTAACACTGGCACTAACACTCTCAATAACAGTGGCACTAACACTGGCACTAACACTGGCACTAACACTCTCAATAACACTGGCACTCTCACTAACACTGGCACTAACACTCTCAATAACAGTGGCACTAACACTCGCACTAACACTCGCACTCTCACTAACACTGGCACTAACACTCTCAATAACAGTGGCACTAACACTCGCACTAACACTCGCACTAACACTCGCACTAACACTCGCACTGGCACTAACACTCTCAATAACAGTGGCACTAACACTCGCACTAACACTCGCACTCTCACTTACACTGGCACTAACACTCTCAATAACAGTGGCACTAACACTCGCACTAACACTCGCACTAACACTCGCACTAACACTTACACTGGCACTAACACTCTCAATAACAGTGGCACTAACACTCGCACTGACACACTCACTCTCACTAACACTGGCACTAACACTGGCACTCTCACTAACACTGGCACTAACACACTCACTCTCACTAACACTGGCACTAACACACTCACTCTCACTAACACTCGCACTAACACTTGCACTAACACTGGCACTAACAAACTCACTCTCACTAACACTGGCACTAACACACTCACTCTCACTAACACTGGCACTAACACACTCACTCTCACTAACACTAGCACTAACACTCGCACTAACACTGGCACTAACACTGGCACTAACAATGGCACTAACACTGGCACTAACACTCGCACTAACACTCGCACTAACACTCGCACTAACACTCGCACTAACACTCGCACTAACACTCACTAACTCTCACTAACTCTCACACTAACACACTCACTAACACTGGCACTAACACTCACTAACACACTCACTAACACTGGCACTAACACACTCACTCTCACTAACACTGGCACTAACACTGGCACTAACAAACTCACTCTCACTAACACTGGCACTAACACACTCACTCTCACTAACACTGGCACTAACACACTCACTCTCACTAACACTAGCACTAACACTCGCACTAACACTGGCACTAACACTGGCACTAACACTCGCACTAACACTCGCACTAACACTCGCACTAACACTCGCACTAACACTCGCACTAACACTCGCACTAACACTCGCACTAACACTCGCACTAACACACTCACTAACACTGGCACTAACACACTCACTAACACTGGCACTAACACTGGCACTAACACACTCACTAACACACTCACTAACACACTCACTAACACACTCACTAACACACTCACTAACACTCGCACTAACACTGGCACTAACACTCTCACTAACACTCTCACTAACACTCTCACTAACACTGGCACTAACACTCTCACTAACACACTCACTAACACTCGCACTAACACTCGCACTAACACTCTCACTAACACTGGCACTAACACTCTCACTAACACTGGCACTAACACTCTCACTAACACTCGCTCTAACACTGGCACTAACACTCTCACTAACACTCGCTCTAACACTGGCACTAACACTCGCTCTCACTAACACTCTCACTAACACTCGCACTAACACTCGCACTAACGCCCGTTTCACACATACTCCGTCTGCAGTGCGTATGCGGTGCGTGTTGCGGTGCGTATGCGGTGCAGGAGCAGCACGCGCTGTTGTGCTTTCATATATGCTGCGTTTGCAGCGCGCAACTGATCCGCGGTTGTATACCACAAACACAGCATTTATTCATTATTATTTTCATTTCAAATCCAAAAGTTGTTACTGAACATGGCTTGTCAGAATTGCAATTCTCTTTGTTTACACTTTCATAGATGTCACGTTTTAACGTAGTACATTTAAACAACGTTTTATTCAATTCATTACTTTATATTTATATAGCCTATATAACTTTATATAGCCTATACTTTAGCTCACACAAGTGGCAAAACATTGAAATATAACTTATAGCCTATAAACATTTTAAATTAGAAACTTACAATAGAAACAGCCGACTCTCGTCTTCTCTTTCGTTTTTAAACCCTTTTACAAGCAGGTCATAAAGACCTTTGTTTTTCCACCTCCAGGAATGTACGTGCTCTTCCTTATTTCAATTTTTTTAACCTTAATGCCAGGTAAGGTGTCGTTTCCTTGCTTTACCCGAGAAAAAAAAGCCATGTGTTGACTTTGAAACAGAGTATATTTTAAATTACATACATCTGTGGTAAAATTACTAGATTTTCGTGTCAGTACATGTTTATTTTAAAGCGAACAATGTGCTGTCACTTTAATTCCGCAGTGCAGCACAGCAAAAAATAGACTCGGTACGGAAACGATCGCCGGACTGCTGCAGAGGCACCGCACCTGGAACGGACTGACGGACAGCATCCGCGCGCAGTGTGAAAGCTGTAATCCGTTAACATGGGTACGGAAAAAAATACGCACCGCATACGCACTGCAAACGGAGTATGTGTGAAACGGGCGTAACACTCACTAACACTCTCAGTAACAATGGCACTAACACTGGCACTAACACACTCACTCTCACTAACA
>NC_137117.1:6685708-6705708 GCF_949357685.1 Gobio gobio | reverse complement strand
AACACCCTTGAAACCCCCCAAAACACAGTAGAAACCACCTAGCAACACCGTAGAAACAACCCAGAAAACCTAAGAAAACACATAGCAACACCCTAGCAAGATCATAGAAACTACCAAGCAACACCATAGAAACCACCCAGAACACCCTAACAACACTAGCGACATCCGAGAAACAACCTAGAAACACCCTCGAAACCACCCGACACAGTAAAAACCACTTAGCAACACCCCAGAAACCACCCATAACACAGCAGAAGCCACCTAGCAACAGCCTAGAAACCACCCAGAAACCCCCCAAAAACACATTGCAGCACCCTAGCAGCCACCTAGAAAAACGAAGAAAACACCTTAGCAACACCCTAGCAACCAACTAGCAAGATCCTACAAAGTACCTAGCAACAACATACAAACCACCCAAAACACAGCAGAAACCACTTAGCAACACCCTAGAAACCCCCCAAAACACATTGCAGAACCCTAGCAGCCACCCAGAACACTCCAGAAATCTCATAGCAACACCCTAACAACCAACTAGCAAGATCATATAAAGTACCTAGCAACACCATAGAAACCACACAAAACACAGTAGAAACCAGTTAGCAACACCCTAGAAACCACCCAGAACCACCCAGAAATCTCCTAGCAACACCCTAGCAACCAACTAGCAAGATCATAGAAACTACCCTAATAACACTAGCAACATCCGAGAAACAACCTAGAAACATCCCTGAAACCACCAAGGACACAGTAAAAACCACTTAGCAACACCCTAGAAACCCCCAAAAAACACATTGCAGAACCCTAGCAGCCACCAAGAACACTCCAGAAATCTCATAGCAACACCCTAGAAACCACCCACGACACAGCAGAAACCACCTAGCAACACCATAGAAACCACCCAGAAACCCCCCACAACACATTGCAGCACCCTAGCAGCCACCCAGAACACCCCAGAAATCTCCTAGCAACACCCTAGCAACCAACTAGCAAGATCATAGAAACTGCCCTAATAAGCAACTAGCAACATCCAGTCCAGACGTCAGTGTGTGGTTGAGTGTGTGTGTGTGTGTGTGTGTGTTGGATAAGAGGTGTGACATTACATTAGGGTACATTAAATATTTATGAAATATCTGTATACAATTGTGTTTGATTTCTAATCAAGTAATCGATTAAAATATGATTCAATTGTGTGTGTGTGTGTGTGTGTGTGTGTGTGTGTGTGTGTGTGTGTGTGTGTGTGTGTGTGTGTGTGTGTGTGTGTGTGTGTGTGTGTGTGTTGTAAAATGCTAGTCGTGACTTTAGCATGAGCAAAGCAACGAAGTCTGTCATTTTAAATCCCTGAATGCTTTGAGTGTCGTTCCCACAGCAGAATGAAGAATGATATGAATGGCATTTGTCCTTGCCGGTTCAGGGTTTGGGAATGTCAGGATTCTCCCGTGATGAACGGATTAACGGAGGGAATAAATCACCTCTTCCCGTCAGAGCCAAGCGTTCCCGCAGCAAACACCGGCCGGGCAGCTCCAGGAATGTCGCAGGGGGAACGGGAACGCTGGGAATGTCAGCCTGACCCGGGAATGTCCGGCCTGGATGACACAGGCAGTTTTTCACACAGATGTGGAAGTGTGGAGGGAACAGCTCCGAGCAGAACTGCGGACGGATGAGGGAAGAGCTCCTGAGTCTGAACACTGTCTAGACTAAACAAAGACACGCAGTGTGTGGAGTCAAAACTACAGCAGAGGAACGTGTGTTCCAGAGATCCTGTTATACTCTCTCTCTCTCTCTCTCACACACACACACACACACACACACACGCTCGCACACACGCTCACACACACGCTCGCACACACACACTCGCACACACACTCGCACACACGCACGCGCGCACACACACACGCGCACACACACACACACACACACACGCTCGCACACACACACACACACACACAGACACTCGCACACACACGCTCGCACACACGCGCACACACTCGCACACACGCACACACACTCACACACTCGCACACACACACTCTCGCACACTCGCACACACACTCGCACACTCGCGCACACACACACTCGCACGCACACACACATGCACACACACATGCACACACAAACACACACACACAGTCGCACACACACACACACACGCACCAACACACGCTTGCACACACACGCTCGCACACACACACACACGCACACACACACGCTCGCACACTCACACACGCACGCCAACACACGCTCTCGCACACACACTCGCGCACACACTCGCACACACACTCACCCTCACACACACACACACAGTTGCACGCACACACACACACACACACAGTCGCACACACACTCGCACGCACACACACACACACAGTCGCACACACACACGCGCACACACACAGTCGCACACACTCGCACGCACACACACACAGTCGCACACACACACAGTCGCACGCACACACAGTCGCACACACACACGCACGCACACACACACAGTTGCATACACACTCGCACGCACACACACACAGTCGCACACACACATGCACGCGCACACACAGGGTTTTGGTTTCCTTGCCACTGTTGCCTCTGGCTTGGCGTGCTCAGTCGGGGACACTAAACATCACAAAATTGTTCTTAATTTTTTCAACTAAATGTCAAAATAAATCTAATTATTAAACTAAATTAACCACATAAACTGTATTACTGATCTAAAGCCCACACTGTCACTGTATGATAATTGAAATGAACTGATGACATCAGCGTTTTCTCCAGAATGGCTATACAGCTGAATAAAACTATGCTGCATTATTTTTCTGTTTAACACTGTAAAGCTGCTTTGAAACAATCTACATTGTTAAAAGCGCTATATAATGAAGTTGACTTGACTCACACACACACACACTCTCGTAAAGCATGTCTGTAACTGAAACCCAAACTGCATTAACGTTGTGACTCTTTCCACAGAAAGGCCCGCCTCCGAGAGTTCTCCAGAACAGCCGCTCATTTCCCACATTTCTGTGTTTATGCATCAGCCACTGGATCTCCTGCTCCTGCCGGCGTTACTGTACCATCATTAACAGTTTCATTCAGTTATCACCCAAATAAAACAAAATGCCAATCCATCATCACACAATCGGCGTGTGCTTTTCAGCGGAATATGGTGACGACTGGACAGGTTGCAAAACGCATGACGCACAAAATGTGATGTAATCCGACACATGACCACACACTCCACATCGTTAGCTGCGTTCCCATTCCAAAACCCTGGCTCATTAGCATTTTAATTATTCTCTTTTCACCATTCTCACTAACAATCTCATCGTTCTGCTGAGAGGCTAATGCAGTGATGTGTGTCCTAATAAACTGCTTTACAAATGAGTGTGTTCACGGGTTACAGTGCAAGAACTCAATACTGTTGTTTTACTAAATGATCAGATTTACTGGATGATAAAACAGACGAGAAATCCCACAGACTTACACTGAAGGAAGGACTCTGGAGACCAGAGTGTGCAATTACTCAAAAACACATCAGAAGCAACCCTAGCAACCACCCAGAACATGCTAGTAACCACCTAGCAACACCCTAGAAACCACCCAGAACATGCTGGTAACCACCTAGCAACACCCTAGCAACCACCCAGAACATGCTAGTAACCACCTAGCAACAACCTAGAAACCACCCAGAACATGCTAGTAACCACCTAGCAACACCCTAGCAACCACCCAGAACATGCTAGTAACCACCTAGCAACACCCTAGAAACCACCCAGAACATGCTAGTAACCACCTAGCAACAACCTAGAAACCAACTAGCAAGATCTTAGAAACTACCTAGCAATACCAAAGAAACCACCCAAAACACCTAAATAATAAACAAACATCCTAGCAACACCCTAGAAATTACCCAGAACACCATAGAAACCACCTAACAACAGCATAAAAAACCCTAGCAACCAACTAGCAAGATCCTACAACAACCTACCTAGCACCTACCTACACATAGCAACACCCTAGCAACCAACTAGCAAGATCATAGAAACTACCAAACAACACCATATAAACCACCCAGTACACTTGCAACATGCTGGAAATAACACAGCAACACCCTAGCAGACACCCAGAACACTCCAGAAATCTCCTAGCAACACCCCAGCAACCAACTAGCAAGATTTAACAAAGTACCTAACAACACCCTAGAAACCACCCAAAACACAGTAGAAACCACCTAGCAACACTGTAGAAACAACTCAGAAAACCCAAGAAAACACATAGCAACATCCTAGCAACCAACAAGCAAGATCATAAAAACTACCAAGCAACACCATATAAACCACCCAGTACACTTGCAACATGCTGGAAATAACACAACAACACCCTAGCCACTAACTAGCAAGATCTTAGAAACTATTAAGCAACACCATAGCAACCACCAGAATACCCTAATGTCACTAGAAACATCCTAGAAATAACATAGCAACACCCTAGGAAACCACCCAGGACACCCTATATACAAACTAGCAAGATCCTAGAAACTACCTAGCAACACCCTAGAAACCACTTAAAAACAGTAAAAAAAATCTACACCCAAGAAACCACCCAGAAAACCCCAAACATCTAGCAACACCCTAGAAACCACACAGAAAACACCTAGCAACACCCTAGCAGCCACCCAAAACACAGTAGAAACAACATAGCAACAACCTAGAAACCACTCACAACACAGCAGGAACCACCTCACAAACACAGTAGAAACTACCTAGCAACACCCTAGAAACCACCCAGAAAACCCAAAACATATAGCAACACCATAGAAACCACACAGAAACCACCTAAAAACACCCTAGCAGCCACCCAAAACACAGTAGAAACAACATAGCAACACCCTAGAAACTACTAACAACACAGCAGAAACCATCTCGCAAACACAGTAGAAACTACCTAGCAACACCCTAGAAACCACTCACAACACAGCTGAAACCACCTCGCAAACACAGTCAAAACTACCTAGCAACACCCTAGAAACCACCCAGAACACTCTTGAAATATCCTAGCAACACCCTAGCAACTAACTAGCAAGATCTTAGAAACTATTAAGCAACACCATAGCAACCACCAGAATACCCTAATGTCACTAGAAACATCCTAGAAATAACATAGCAACACCCTAGGAAACCACCCAGGACACCCTATATACAAACTAGCAAGATCCTAGAAACTACCTAGCAACACCCTAGAAACCACTTAAAAACAGTAAAAAAAAAATCTACACCCAAGAAACCACCCAGAAAACCCCAAACATCTAGCAACACCCTAGAAACCACACAGAAAACACCTAGCAACACCCTAGCAGCCACCCAAAACACAGTAGAAACAACATAGCAACAACCTAGAAACCACTCACAACACAGCAGGAACCACCTCACAAACACAGTAGAAACTACCTAGCAACACCCTAGAAACCACCTAGAAAACCCAAAACATATAGCAACACCCTAGAAACCACACAGAAACCACCTAAAAACACCCTAGCAGCCACCCAAAACACAGTAGAAACAACATAGCAACACCCTAGAAACTACTAACAACACAGCAGAAACCATCTCGCAAACACAGTAGAAACTACCGAGCAACACCCTAGAAACCACTCACAACACAGCTGAAACCACCTCGCAAACACAGTCGAAACTACCTAGCAACACCCTAGAAACCACCCAGAAAACCCAAAACATCTAGCAACACCCTAGCAGCCACCCAAAACACAGTAGAAACAACATAGCAACACCCTAAAAACCACTCACAACACAGCTGAAACCACCTCGCAAACACAGTCGAAACTACCTAGCAACACCCTAGAAACCACCTAGAAAACCCAAAACATATAGCAACACCCTAGAAACCACACAGAAACCACCTAAAAACACCCTAGCAGCCACCCAAAACACAGTAGAAACAACATAGCAACACCCTAGAAACTACTAACAACACAGCAGAAACCATCTCGCAAACACAGTAGAAACTACCGAGCAACACCCTAGAAACCACTCACAACACAGCTGAAACCACCTCGCAAACACAGTCGAAACTACCTAGCAACACCCTAGAAACCACCCAGAAAACCCAAAACATCTAGCAACACCCTAGCAGCCACCCAAAACACAGTAGAAACAACATAACACCCTAGAAACCACTCACAACACAGCTGAAACCACCTCGCAAACACAGTCGAAACTACCTAGCAACACCCTAGAAACCACCCAGAAAACCCAAAACATCTAGCAACACCCTAGCAGCAACCCAGAACACTCCCGAAATCTCCCAACACCCTAGCAACCAACTAACAAGATCCTATAAAGCACCTAGCAACACCCTAGAAACCACCCAAAACACAGTGGAAACCAAAATATATCTCAATATAATTTTAGATTCTGGTTTATTATTTAATTTTCTTTTGAAATCAGTCCCATATATATGGGATCTCAAAGCGGCTCCGTGTTGAATTGTTGAATTGTACTCATTTTTGAAAAAAACAAACAAACAGCCGATACTTATTGCCATTAAAGAGGAATATCTGAAGAATAAATCATCTTTAAACTAAAAATAAACATATTTATAAGAATCTATATTTGAGTCATTTTCAAGGATATTTGGAAGAAGGGATTTTGTTCATTTTAACAGCTTCTGAAGCCACCAAGTGTTCAAATGCACTGTATCGTAGCTTCATTACCACATTGGCACCCCTATATCTATGAGACTGAACCACACAGAGCCTTAAATATGAAGAGTACACAAGAAAAGTTTATGAAGAATGAGTGTATAGAAGGATATTAAGATATCTTGAATACTTTTAGAATCACAGGCTTGCAAACTTGGGGGAAAAAAAGACATTTTACGACACTGGAATATTCTATGCAATTGACTTGATAGAAGAAGAAAAAAACGAGATACATTTCTAGTTTCAACATTATTTGTTCTTCAGATATTCCTCTTTAAAAAGGGAAAGTATCAGCTGTGTGTGACCCACATTTGGGTTTCAACCACCCTTTAAATACATAAACTTGTGTACAATTGACCAATTTACTCTCGGAGCCACATTGAGATCTCCATATCTCTGGGACTGAACCACAGAGGGCCTTAAAATTGGAGATAACAAAAGAAAAGTTAGTTAAGAACCAGAATCTGAAAGGATATTAAGATATCTTTAATACTTCTGGAGTTACAGGGATGCAAACTTGGGGGAAAAACACACCAGAAATGCTTATTCCCCATGTTTGAGTGCTCACTGTTGGCATATAAAAACACACAGATTGATAAAGTCAACAGATTTCACTAAAAGATCTACCAATCTCTGTGTGATATTAAAATAATGATGCTGCCATCTTTCTAAAAGTCTAAAGTCATGTTTACACGACTGTAATTTGGCTCCAGATCTCATTTTTGACAGTCCTCTATAATGCCCAGAACTTCACTACACTTTCATGAAGAAACTGGCAGATCAAAAACGTCACGCCAACTTATAAAAGAAACGCTTCTGCCAATCGCCTCGTCGAACCACATGCGTGGTTTTCATTAAACCAAACGTCAAACGGCCGAACAACAACTTCTTTCTCCGTGTGATTGACCTCAAACTTCCTACAGATGCACATTCTGTTCTAACGATTCTCTAACAGAACGGCAAGTGCTAGAACATTAGATTGTTTCTATAATCTCAAGACATGAAGTTCCCATTGGAGAAGCAGGAATGACCCGGCTCACATTCAGACCCGTGTTGTTGTGGCGACTCTTCTTTATCTTGTGAGCTTTATCTCACCGGATATTCCTTCATGGCAAACAGTAAGTGGACTTAAAAGGAGGCGTCGATGATGGACACTAGACGGTGAGGTCAGGGGTCAAAGCAGCCCTGCGGCCACCATCAGATCTGAAGAGAGTGAGACTGAACACACACACCTGACGCTCGGACGTCCACTCGCGGATCTGGAAACACCTCGAGCTGGGAATCACCGGAAAGTCTATGGGATGAACTCAGATGACCCAGTCTGTTGTGATTGGTCTGCTCGGATTGGTCAGATGACCCAGTCTGTTGTGATTGGTCTGCTCGGATTGGTCAGATGGTCCAGTCTGTTGTGATTGGCCTACTCTGCTCTGATCGGTCAGATGTCTGGCTGAGTGAATGATCAAATTAAATCTTTAAATATTGTATATTTCCTTTACATGTAAACAATATTTCAGTAGCGCAGGGTCAGCGCTGGGGTCAAAGTTAAGTGCTATCAATCGACGCATCTGTCACCAGACATCAGTCACGCCACAGTGAACAGCAAGAGTGTGTGTGTGTGTGTGTGTATTTAGACCAATCAATACACATGAAAGCTCTCCACACACACACACACACAGTGGCAGATGGTAAAATATATGTAGTGTCTCGGAGTTAAACAGCTGTCATGCACTGTAATATGAGTGACCAGCTCAAGAGAAAGCGGACTAAAATGGTGACATTTGAGGTATGATGCAGGGCAACATTAAAAAGTGCATTATTTACATTTGAGAGCAACAACGAAACATGCAAATACAGTAAAGGGGTAACCATTAAAGTCCTCAATGTGACCCATAAATGAAGTACCCCAGAGGGTTAAGCGAGCAGGGCAGCCACCCAGTAGAGTTGAAATTAACTGATGACATCACCGTTTTCTCCAGAACGGCTATACGGCTGAATACAATTCTGTTGCATTATTTTCCTGTTTAACACTGTGAAGCTGCTTTGAAACAATCTGCATTGTTAAAAGCGCTATATAAATAAAGTTGACTTGTCTTGACTAGAGCATCACAATAATCTAACCTTGAGGTCATGAACGCATCAACAAACTGTTCAGCATTTGGCATTGAGAGCATGTGCCGTAATTTAGATATGCACTAACCTAAAGGATTATTAGGAACACCTGTTCAATTTCTCATTAATGCAATTATCTAATCAACCAATCACATGGCAGTTGCTTCAATGCATTTAGGGGTGTGGTCCTGGTCAAGACAATCTCCTGAACTCCACACTGAATGTCAGAATGGGAAAGAAAGGGGATTTAAGTAATTTTGAGCGTGGCATGGTTGTTGGTGCCAGACGGGCCGGTCTGAGTATTTCACAATCTGCTCAGTTACTGGGATTTTCACGCACAACCATTTCTAGGGTTTACAAAGAATGGTGTGAAAAGGGAAAAACATCCAGTATGCGGCAGTCCTGTGGGCGAAAATGCCTTGTTGATGCTAGAGGTCAGAGGAGAATGGCCGACTGATTCAAGCTGATAGAAGAGCAACTTTGACTGAAATAACCACTCGTTACAACCGAGGTCTGCAGCAAAGCATTTGTGAAGCCACAACACGCACAACCTTGAGGCGGATGGGCTACAACAGCAGAAGACCCCACCGGGTACCACTCATCTCCACTACAAATAGGAAAAAGAGGCGTCAATTTGCACGAGCTCACCAAAATTGGACAGTTGAAGACTGGAAAAATGTTGCCTGGTCTGAGTCTGGATTTCTGTTGAGACATTCAGATGGTAGAGTCAGAATTTGGCGTAAAACAGAATGAGAACATGGATCCATCATGCCTTGTTACCGCTGTGCAGGCTGGTGGTGGTGGTGTAATGGTGTGGGGGATGTTTTCTTGGCACACTTTAGGCCCCTTAGTGCCAAATGGGCATCGTTTAAATGCCACGGCCTACCTGAGCATTGTTTCTGACCATGTCCATCCCTTTATGACCACCATGTCCCCATCCTCTGATGGCTACTTCCAGCAGGATAATGCACCATGTCACAAAGCTCCAATCATTTCAAATTGGTTTCTTGAACATGACAATGAGTTCACTGAACTAAAATGGCCCCCACAGTCACCAGATCTCAACCCAATAGAGCATCTTTGGGATGTGGTGGAACGGGAGCTTCGTGCCCTGGATGTGCATCCCACAAATCTCCATCAACTGCAAGATGCTCTCCTATCAATATGGGCCAACATTTCTAAAGAATGCTTTCAGCACCTTGTTGAATCAATGCCACGTAGAATTAAGGCAGTTCTGAAGGCGAAAGGGTCAAACACAGTATTAGTAGTATTCCTAATAATCCTTTAGGTGAGTGTATTAAGATGGCAGAATGCAGTTTTACAGATGCTAGAAACGCGGCTTTCAAACGAAAGATTGGTATCAAAGAGCACACCCAGGTTCCTCACTGACGACGAAGACATCTTATATGGCAAAATATCAAGGCAAATTTGATTTCTCATGTCATGACTTCTTCAAAAGGGATTTGCATGGGCAGTTTAGACTTTTATATGTTGGATTTATGGTTGTTTACCTGATTTGTGAAAACATTTGGGAAATTGTTGCATCACTGAGGAATTCAGGTCAAACTCGGATTGTTGTCGCTCAATTAATGGAAAACGGCAAATTACGCAAGAGCCGCTGGGAAGGCGAGCGGAAGTCAAGCGGTTAGACCTACTTTCGCTGTCAGCTCTCATGAAGGATAACGAGTGCATCGCCCGCGGGGTCTGCTGAAATGTATATCTGTTGGCTTTGAATAAACATTGTGGGCCACATCTCTGTGCTTCAACACGCAAATGGTTGGCAGAGCTTCCCAAATCAAACATTGTGTCTTTGTGAAAGGAACTTGGATGAAGTTATTTAGGTCATGGCAATCTCTGTCTGTCATTCGAGTGCAGTTTGGCCAAAACGAAGAGCACATTTTGATGGGTACATGGAAGGTCTCGCTCCTTCAGTAGCACGATTTAGCGTTATCTTAAATCTTGAAGCCGTTGGAACATTCTTGAGCCTTTGCATGCCGTAGCTAAGTGAAGCGCACAGGCTGGCGTTTATAAAACTGCCCTGAAAGGCTTGGCTGATAAAAGAGAAGGTTTCAGATATAAAACTGTTGCCAGCTGGAGCACAAAAGCTGCGGTTGAGGCTCTCGCAACAAACTATTGATCTTTGACCTCTGTGGACTTTGTGGTTAACTTGTTATGGTAATTTATACAGCACTATTTTGTGTAAATAAATGATTTTCCATAAATGAGTCATAAAATGCTGATGAAATCTGTTGGCTTTATCAATCTGTGTCTCCTTATATCCCAACGGTGAGCGTTCAAACAAGGGAAAAAAGCACTTCTGGTGTGTTTTTTCCCAAGTTTGAGTGCTTGTAACTCCAGAAGTATTAAATATATCATAATATCCTTTCAGATTCTGGTTCTTAACTAACTTTTCTTTTGTTATCTCCATTTTTAAGGCCCTCTGTGGTTCAGTCCCAGAGATATGGAGATCTCAATGTGGCTCCAAGAGTAAATTGGTCAATTGTACACCAGTTTATGTATTTTCAGTGGTTGAAACCCAAATGTGGGTCACACACGGCTGATACTTTCCCCTTTTAAAGAGGAATATCTGAAGAACAAATAATGCTGAAACTAGAAATGTATCTCGTTTTTTTTTTTCTATCAAGTCAATTGCATAGAATATTCCCGAGTGTCGTAAAATTTCTTTTTTTCCAAAGTTTGCATGCCTGTGATTCTAAAAGTATTAACGATATCTTAATATCCTTTCAGATTCTGGTTCTTAACTAACTTTTCTTTTAATATGTCCATTTTTAAGGCCCTCGGTGGTTCAGTCCCAGAGATATGGAGATCTCAATGTGGCTCCGAGAGTAAATTGGTCAATTGTACACAAGTTTATGTATTTTCAGTGGTTGAAACCCAAATGTGGGTCACACACAGCTGATACTTTCCCCTTTTAAAGAGGAATATCTGAAGAATAAATAATGTTGAAACTAGAAATGTATCTCTTTTTTTTTCTATCAAGTCAATTGCATATAATATATATAAAACTGTTGCCAGCTGGAGCACAAAAGCTGCGGTTGAGGCTCTCGTAAAAAAAACTATTGATCTTTGACCTCTGTGGACTTTGTGGTTAACATTTATACAGCAATATCTTGTGTAAATAAATACTTTTCCATAAATGAGTCGTAAAATGCTGCGTGATGCAGTGATTTTACCATGTTTAACCCTCTTCGGTCATTTCTGACCGGAGCATTTTCTGTTTTGAAATTTTAAAGATCACAGCTTCATCGGAATGATAAGAAACTTGGTGACTTTATTGACATTAGGTATGTGAACACACACAAACATTGGGGTCATGATTCGAGCATGCTAATTGGTCGTTTAAAAAAAAGTAGCGTTTATTGTCTTCGGTCATAGGAAATGAATGGGAAATCGGCAAAAACACAAAAATTCTCTGAATATTTGTGTGTACAATCTACAAATCGACCACAATGCTGAAAAAAAGTACACAGCAGTGAAGGGGTGACACTCTAAAACATCAAGAGTGTGATATTGACACACACACACACTTATACACACACACACCTATGAAAAACTGAACCTATGAACCACATTTTGAATTTTTAAAAATCACAGCTTCATCAGAATGATATGAAACATGGTGACTTTTCTAGCATTAGGGATGTAAACACACAAAAAATTGAGGGCATGATTCGAGCATGCTAAGTGGTCATAAAAAAATACTCCCATTTGAGCTCTTCGGTCAAAAATGACACCATAGGAAATGAATGGGAAATCTGCAAAAACACAAATACACAGAAAAAATCTATATTTCTAACAACAACAAAAAATATCTAAAACTTTGTAATAAATAGTCTTTGAGATTTTTTAAATATATATTCAAATCCACGAACAAGAAAAAAATCATTAAATGTGTTCAAAAGAGAACTAGTGAATCCTCTCCATAGAGACCTCTAGTGGTTACACACATGGTTGCAGGATTTCTTAAATTATTCCAAAAGAGGGGCTAATCTACCTTCAAAAATATATATTTTGAAGCCATGGCCTTCCCTGTTAGACATATACAGAAATGTAATAGTTGTCAAACACCTTTCTTAACTGCATAAATAATAAGTGAAATATAGATTAATAATCATTAAAGCTACACTTTCCTCTGTTCCCGTTGTTCTTTGATGAACATTAATGACAGACATTATCAGTGCTACTGTCACTTTAAGATCTGCCGCTTCCGAACATGATGCGGATCTGATGCGCATCTCATTTTCTCTCTCAAGTTCGTTTAAGACATTATTTTCCATACAGTACATTAAAGTGTATGGAACATTACAAACTTTCATTGTTTTGAAGGGGGAGCTGAAATGACGGGAGGGTTGTGTCAACCCGGTCTGCATTTCCGTTAACACTAGATTCCGCGTTAATATGCCAATTCCGCGATTCTGTCCGCGATTCCATGAACGCGAAAAATTATATGGCCCTACTCAAGGCTAGATTATTGTAATGCTCTACTGGGTGGTTGCCCTGCTCGCTTAATAAACAAACTCCAGCTGGTCCAAAACACAGCAGCTCCAGTTCTTACACTCTAAAAAATGCTGGGTTAAAAACAACCCAAGTTGGGTTGAAAATGGACTAACCCAGCAAGTGGGTTGTTTTGACCCAGCGATTGGGTTGTTTTAAGCAAACATTTAACCCAACCGCTGGGTTAAAACGACCCATTCACAGGGTTAAAACAACCCAATTGCTGGGTTAGTCCATTTTCAACCCAACTTGGGTTGTTTTTAACCCAGCATTTTTTAGAGTGTACTAGAACCAGGAAATGTGAGCATATTAGCCGGTTCTGTCAACACTGCACTGGCTCCCTATTAAACATCGCATACATTTTAAAATCTTGCTAATGGTTTATCTCCCCATTACTTGCTTAACACATTATAGTCCTTCACGTAAAGCTGCTTTGAAATCATCTGTATTGTAAAAAACGCAAGGTGACTTGACTTGAAACATCCAGGTCTTCTCAATATGAACAAAGCATTTATTTAATCACGCAACAAAAACAGCTCGTTTTGATTTTGCGGGATCTGTGATGTCACAGGCACATACATTTGCATATGCCCGCCTCCAGAGCAAGGCCCACTGACGTCAGTTACTCAACGGCTGATATTGACATCACGGGATGTGAGCATCGCGTCAAAAGCAAACAGAAGCCATTAGAATGAGATGCTGTCTACACTGATACAGTATACAGATGTGTGTTCAGATTCTGACATCTGCCGACAACAGGACTAATGGAAGAGTGAAACACAGCTGGGTGTTTGCTCGAGGACGACACACACAATGATCTTTTAAACGTACTATGAGAGGTTTGTAATGGGGATTCATGACTTTGCAAACATCACAAATGAACATTTAGACAATCAGTCAAGTCAATTTCACCCCTGAGAGAGTGAGCTGACTTACTAGCAAACACACAAGAGCTTCATTAAGCTAAAGCATTAGGGTAATGTCTCAAACACAGGCCTTTAAAACACAAGGTCTACATCATTATTGAGATTCACCAAGGCCATGGGTTTCATTTACAGTGAATAATACGTAAATATACAATGTATAAATGGAAAGCATCACAACAATCACAATCTATTAGGCTGTGTTCACAACTGCAGAGTGAGAGAGGTATGGAGACACACGTGACTGATCGTCCCTCAGGGAGCCGCACACAGAAAAACACACACACACACACACACACCTGAGAGACCGGGCCGAGATTAGAGTCGCCCACCCTATCTGATGCAAGATCATCAGCAGAGAAAGATACCTGCGCTATCTAAACAGCCATAGAAGTGTGCAGTACAATACTGATGCTCCGTCTCCATGAAACGACAAAACAATTACACAATCACAACTAAATCATGCTTACGTCAATCAGAATTATGACATGAAAAGATGGAATTATGACATACTAAGAATGAGATAAAAAGTGAAAAATATGGCATACTAAGAGATGAAAAGTCAGAAATATGGCATACTAAGTCATATTAATGAGAAGAAAAGTCAGAAATATGGCATACTAAGTCATATTAATGAGATGAAAAGTCAGAAATATGGCATACTAAGAGATGAAAAGTCAGAAATATTGCATACTAAGAGATGAAAAGTCAGAAATATGGCATACTAAGAGATGAAAAGTCAGAAATATGGCATACTAAGAGATGAAAAGTCAGAAATATGGCATACTAAGAGATGAAAAGTCAGAAATATGGCATACTAAGAGATGAAAAGTCAGAAATATTGCATACTAAGAGATGAAAAGTTAAAAATATGGCATATTAAGAGATGAAAGGTCAAAAATATGGAATATTAAGTAGATGAAATGTCAAAAATATGGCATACTAAGAGATGAAAAGTCAGAAATATTGCATACTAAGAGATGAAAAGTTAAAAATATGGCATATTAAGAGATGAAAGGTCAAAAATATGGAATATTAAGTAGATGAAATGTCAAAAATATGGCATACTAAGAGATGAAAAGTAAAAAATATGGAATATTAATGAAATGTCACAAATATAGCATACTAAGAGATGAGAAGTCAGAAATATGGCATATTAAGAGATGAAAAGTCAAAAATATGGAATATTAATGATGAAAAGTAAAAATATTGCATACTAAGAGATGAAAAGTAAAAAAAATAGCCTATTAAGAGACGAAAAGTCAAAATTATGGAATATTAATGATGAAATGTCAAAAATATGGCATACTAAGATATGACAAGTCAAAAATATTGCATACTAAGAGATGAAAAGCAAAAAAAAGGCATATTAAGAGATGAAAAGTCAAAATTATGGAATATTAATGATGAAATGTCAAAAATATGGCATACTAAGATATGACAAGTCAAAAATATTGCATACTAAGAGATGAAAAGTAAAAAAAATGGCATATTAAGAAACGAAAAGTCAAAATTATGGAATATTAATGAGATGAAAAGTCAGAAATATGGCATACTAAGTCATATTAATGAGATGAAAAGTCAGAAATATGGCATACTAAGTCATATTAATGAGATGAAAAGTCAGAAATATGGCATACTAAGTCATATTAATGAGATGAAAAGTCAGAATTATGGCATACTAAGTCATATTAATGAGATGAAAAGTCAGAAATATGGCATACTAAGAGATGAAAAGTCAGAAATATTGCATACTAAGAGATGAAAAGTAAAAAATATGGCATATTAAGAGATGAAAGGTCAAAAATATGGAATATTAATTAGATGAAATGTCAAAAATATGGCATACTAAGAGATGAAAAGTAAAAAATATGGAATATTAATGAAATGTCACAAATATAGCATACTAAGAGATGAGAAGTCAGAAATATGGCATATTAAGAGATGAAAAGTCAAAAATATGGAATATTAATGATGAAAAGTAAAAATATTGCATACTAAGAGATGAAAAGTAAAAAAAAATAGCCTATTAAGAGACGAAAAGTCAAAATTATGGAATATTAATGATGAAATGTCAAAAATATGGCATACTAAGATATGACAAGTCAAACATATTGCATACTAAGAGATGAAAAGTAAAAAAAAGGCATATTAAGAGACGAAAAGTCAAAATTATGGAATATTAATGATGAAATGTAAAAAATATGGCATTCTGAGAGATGAAGTCAAAATGGCATACTAAGAGATGAAAAGTCAGAAAAATGACAAGTCATATTAATAATAGCATAGTATAAAAAGTCAAAAATGTGGCATACTAAGTCATTAATGAGAAAAAAAAAAGTGAATTATGAGAAGAATAGTCAAAATGAACACTTAAAAAGACAATTATGACAAAAAGTCGAAATTATGACACAAAACCGAAATTATGATAGTTAGCACTATTAGAAGACCAGGAGCAAAAAAATTAGTGACAGAAACAAACAAACAAACTGGCCAATGCCTAATCCGCGGATCAGCCAGTGTGTGTAATGTGTCCTGGAGCGGTTATCTCTCATCAATGATCTACCGGAGAGCGCGGGGAAACCCGGCGCGGAGCCCGGAATCAGTGGCTCTTCGGCGGAGGGGGTCGAGAGGGGCAGGGGCTCTAGACACCGGTTCTTATGATAGTGCTTCCTAACGGAGAAACCTCAAAAATGACCCTTGACCTCAAGCCTAAGTAAGGAAGGCAAAAACTTTACACATTTTGGTTGGACGCTCTGTTGAAAATGCACAACAAGCACATTTATCAAAACAAACTATTCTGACAACAAGAATCACTGTTGAATGATGAAGTGCATTGAAGTGCAGCATCACACACACACACACACACACACACACACCCACACGGAAAGCCATAGATATTCTACCTCCTTCCTTCTGCTCTCCGCTCCGGGTCTGGTGATGAGCGCCGTGTCGCCGCACACCACCGCCGCGTCCTCCACGAACACGCAGTCCGGCAGCGCCTCGTCCGCGGGCAGCTCCAGCACCTCCAGCCCGAGCCGCTGCTTCAGAACCGACACGTACTGCTCGTGCTCCTCCTGCGCTTTCAGCGGGTCCACCTCCAGACTGCCGGTCCTGAGCGCCTCTGTGGCCAGAGACCGAGGGATCGCGCGAACCACGGCGTGCGTAAAGCAGCCGAACCCGGACATCAGCCCAGCCATGCCTCGCTTCCTCCCCGCTCGCACTCCGTGATCAACGGCTCTAAATGACTGAGAAGCGCTGCACTGGGAACTCTGCGTGCTGTGTGTATTTGGACCGTGTGTTTGTTTGTTTGTTGTTGTTGTTGTTCCCGGTTGTGGTTCTGCACGCGCACAGCTAGAGCTGTCGAGAACACCGTGCTGATGACGTCACGGACGCTCCCGAAGCGCCGTGAGCAAATAAGAAAGAAAACGATGACGTCATGGACGCTCCCGAAGCGACGCGAGGCAATAAAAAAAGTACCAAATCTGAGCGTTTTTTTTTTGTGTGCCCAATTTAAATAAAAATAAATAAGTTTTAAAAAATCATTAAGGACTGTACACAATATTTTCTAGAAGAAATGTAAAGTGCCCAATAAACACAGAACGTTCCCCTAACGTTCCCATATGGTTCCCGTTTGGTTATTTTTGTAGGGAACCAAATAATAACGTTCTGGGAACGTTCTCTATTGGTTGTGTTTTTGTAACCAAAAGAGAACGTTCCCAGAACGTTCCCTGCAGGTTCTTTTTGGGGTTTATTTTATAACCTAAAGAGAACCTTCCCAGAACGTTCCCTGCAGGTTATTTTTGTGATTTATTTTATAACCTAAAGAGAACCTTCCCAGAACGTTCCCTGCAGGTTCTTTTTGGGGTTTATTTTATAACCTAAAGAGAACCTTCCCAGAACGTTCCCTGCAGGTTATTTTTGAGGTGTTATTTTATAACCTAAAGAGAACCTTCCCAGAACGTTCCCTGCAGGTTATTTTTGGGTTTTATTTTATAACCTAAAGAGAACCTTCCCAGAACGTTCCCTGCAGGTTATTTTTGTGATTTATTTTATAACCTAAAGAGAACCTTCCCAGAACGTTCCCTGCAGGTTATTTTTGGGGTTTATTTTATAACCTAAAGAGAACCTTCCCAGAACGTTCCCTGCAGGTTATTTTTAGATTAAATTTTTTTATAATATATACACAGGTTTATTTGTATATTTCGTTACTGCGCGCCTCTGATCTGTGCGCGCTTCTCCAGCACGCGCTTTCTTTCGTCATCCACAGAAAGACGCGCACTCGCGTAATTTAAAAATTAACGGTCATTTCGTTTTTACCGACTAACTAACATTAGTTTTTCGATCTTTATTTAATAATGGGTTATAATGAATAAATATACCAGTGTAAATAGTGTGATTTCACAGAGATTTGACAAGTAATTGAAGACAACATGATGTTAACCGAGGAGATTTGGTTTACTGACCAAAAGAGAGAAGGCTACGTTCCGTTAATTCAGTGGTAAGAAAATAATGCAGTTATCCCAGTTAAAGTAACGTTAATCTTTATTCATTATTAATGTCTGTGAATAAAATTCATATTTTAAAACCACATATTGTGTTGAAGTCATTGTTATTTGGCACTTACGTTGTGGTAGTAGGTGTCGTCAGTGATACAAGTTACGAAATGCATAATTCAATCTTATTTAATCCTCCATATGAAGGTTTATGTGCTTGAATTAACGTTATTTCTATTGATTAAATAAGTTCAAAACAAGACACGGTTTGTAGTAGGCTACTGATTATTGACGTCCATTCATACGTTTTCCATGCCGCTTATACCATATGGGACGCGGGCATTGCTGGACGATTACTGACGCACAGCAGGGTAAATTATATCGGAGTAAATAGGTTAGAGGAACGTTCCGGGAACGTTCTGAGAACGTTCTGGGAAGGTTAGGGGAACGTTCTCCAAACCAACAGGGAACGTTCTATTTACGTAAAGAAAACTTTCCTGGCTAACCAATAGAGAACGTTAGGATGTCTGTTCTGGGAACGTTCTGAGAACCAAAAATTGTTATCTGGGTGTAACTTTTGCTGTGTTCACGCCCGTTCGCAAAGACCCGCCTCCTTTAGTTACTGTTGCTATGTCCGACAAGCCATGGCGCTCTCACGCCACACACCTGTTCTCACGTAGAGAAAATGCATCGCGGAGCAAAGCAAGTTACTTTTGATATGAAACAAAGTCTAAACTTTGAAATTGTCTTTAAAAAAAAAAAAAATTTAAACAATAAATAGCGTTTTGTGTCTCTTTCATGTGTGGTGATCGCTGTAGCGCCTCAGTTAAAGCTGCTCGTGAACCCATGATCTCCTTCTAGTTCATTGATAAGCACAAAATAAACATGAATGAACACTAAAAGAAATGTTGTTTCAACCGTGGAAAGACGTCAGTACACACCGTTTTTCCAAGTTAAGTCCACCGATATTAATCTACTAACTCTCCTGACTGCTTTATCGGACAAAACGGCAGATTCGGCGATGCGATTGGTCAGATCGCCTGTCAATCAAACTTGTGGCGAAGGGTGAATTTCGAGATGACAACTTGCAACGTTATACTCGGGCTGCGTCTGAAATTGCGACAAACAGTATGTGACTAAAGAAGTATGTTCGAATTCACAGAATCTGCAAAAATACCCGGATGACCGGCGAGATTTTGGAGTGCGCATCAGGGCTGCGTTCAGCCCCGACAAAATCTTCTGACGACGCAATTA